>NC_083642.1:8916900-8921900 GCF_963576545.1 Limanda limanda | reverse complement strand
TGGGCCGGATCGAGTGAGTCCTGAACTATCCCCTTAGTCCTGCTGCTACAGGCCTCGACTGCTGGGGGAACTCCCATCATGCATTTCTCTCCTTCTTTCTATTTCTCTGCCCCAACATTTATTTATTTCACAACATGCTAATAACTTTCCCCTCCCATAGTCTCTCTCTCTCTCTGAAGGTTCAAGAGGTTTCTTCCAGTTAATGGGATGTTTTTTTCTCTATAAATGTAAAGGTCCTGTCCTTCTATGTAAAGTGCCTTGAGATCATATATATTATGATTTGGATCTATACAGATAAAATATAATTGAATTGAATAGTTAAGAAGAGGGGGAAAGAGAGAGAGAGACAAAGTCCGACGGGGTAGACACAGCTTGAAAAGAGCGAGGACAAGAGCGTGTGTCTGTGTGTGGGGAAAAAGAGAGGGATTACTTTTCCTTCCCAAGATTTGTGGGCTTGGGCACTGTCCCCTGGCGTCTGCCAATCAAACAGGCTTTCCCTCGGATGTCTGGTTTTGCAGTAAAAATGTCAGCGAGCTGTAAGCAAACACAGTGATGGTATCTCTCCGTGGAGAGGGAGCACACAGCCCGGTTTGGCCATGTAGCTCGAGTGCCATTCATTTTCGGAGAGACTGTCTAGACTGGTTTCACAGATCCTGTCACGAGTACCTTTATCAGTGGCAACATTCAAGGCAACATTGCTATACACCGTCATTATAACCATTGCTCTACAAACACACACACACACACACACACACACACACACACACACACACACACACACACACACACACACACACACACACGCACACACCGCTATCTTGGTCAGGACACTCATTGGCATACTGTATGCCTCTTACCCTAACCATCCAAACTAAATTAATAACCTCAACCCTGAGCCATAACCTAACCTAACCTAATTCTAACCCTAAAACCAAGTCTTAACCCCCAAACAGTCCATTAAAGGGGGGTCACAAAGTGAGGACCGGCCACACACACACACACACACACACACACACACACACACACACACACACACAAACACACACACACACACACACACACACACACACACCTGTCTTATAGAAGATACTGCAATGATATTGAGTGGGTTTAATGCTTTTTTTTCTTCTAAATGAATACAGGGACAGTCCCAGCTCCATGTGATAGAGAGCCTATATCACTCAGCTATTTGCAAATGCTAATATTCCATTTAAATATATTTTCAGATTTTTTTGTACATCTCCCTACATTTAAAAGAATTGCACGGTACTTATTATTACTTTATTAATGTGTCTTTCTGACTGTCCTCTTGATTTCCCCACTGTAGGATTAATTTATATTATCTTAATTTATCTAATCTTATCTAATCTAATCTAATCCTATCTTATCTTATCTTATCTTATCTTATAAAAGTCAAATTATTATAATTCTTAAAGTCAAAATATTTTGATAATTGATTTAAAAGCGTTGCTATAAAGGTAGAAGTGTCAAACCCGTCCATCTTCAGGACGAGCTGTCGGGACACTGTTGCCACTACATTCTGCCGGATGTCTCAGATGTTACACCTTCTGTACGCTGACACAGATACTGTGTGATATATTGTGTTTATGTCCACGTCGGATCTGCTGTTCAGGAGAGCAGATGTATCCGCACCTCGTGCAGCACGCAGAAAGAAAAGCCTGGCCGGGAAAAAACTGTAGGTGTAAGAGGTGGGTGGCGAGGTTGAAAGGTCGTCGACCCCCATTGTAGATGAAGTGTGGAGGAGGAGGAGGAGAACATACTGCTTGATCATACACAAATGTTCACGAGTCAAGGCCAGAGAAAAAAACATCTGCGTGAACACAAAGCGGAGAAAGACGCAGATAACTGACAGATCCCATGTTTCCTCACACGTTAGGATCTGAAAGCCGAGGCATCCTCTGAAATATCACTTCCTGCTCCTTCCCGCAGCGCAGCCTTGTCAGGTGCGTCTGCCACCTCAAAGTCGGCTGGCGTGGTGTCAGCTGTATTCAAACACCTGCATCTGCCTGGGATTATGTTATCACCCTCTTGGTTCCTCAGCTGAGTTTTCCAAAGCCAATTCTCCCACTGTGAGGGCGCTGATCTAATGGAGGATCCTTTGTCGCGTTGGCATCGGATGGTGGTGGTGGACCACGACCGAGGCGGCGGCTGATGATGGATCCTAACTGGCGACAGTGGACAATGACTGTGGACTTTAGTAGATCCCATCTTGATGGTGGATCATGATCTTGCTGGCTGCTGACCAGAGACTATGATTGCAGCAGGACTGCTTGACATATAGTATTGAAGTTACCCTTCAAAATGTTTACCCTCATCAATGCTGCTAAAAACTTTTATCCCGATGATGTTTTCCTACACTTGACATCTATTGCTCTTCTGTCCGTCCTGGGAGAGGGACCCCTCACATGTGGCTCTCTCTGAGGTTTCTACATATTTTTACCTGTTAAAAGGGTTTTTAGTAGTTTTTCCTTACTCTTGTTGAGGGTTAAGGACAGAGGATGTCACACAATTTTAAAGCCCTATGAGACGAATTGTGATTTGTGAATATAGGCTATACAAATAAAATTTGATTGATTGATTGATTGATCTGAGAACAGTGTCCACGCAGGCGGCCTTGACCGACTCAAATGTTTGTAAATGAAGAACCTATTTAAATCTGGCAAATATTTCAACAGTAACTTCTGCTGTGAGATTAGTTGGTAGCTGCTTTCCTGAGGCAGGTGAGTTGTGATGTGGAGCTCTGTATGCCTCCGTGTGTTGACACATAGCAGATGTGCATAATTTGCTCGGCTTGTCATTTCTCAGGATACTTGAAAGAAAAAATGATGTGAGCTGCTCTGTTTAATGTACATTTCTAATTATAACGGAGCTTTTAAGACATGTATCCACACATGAGGAAGGACCGGAGCTCGACTTTGACATGCAAAGACACGCGAGCTCGTGTGTGACTGGAAGTGACAGCGAGAGTTAATGAACTGGTGAGTGTTTCCCCCCCGCTTCGAGACTCGGAAGAGGAACAGGGACGTAGAAAAAAAATGATCACACGAACAAGTTTATGTGCGGTTATGGTGTGTGGCCTCAAGACAGGAAAAGCCTTTAACACAAAGGGCCCTGAAATCACACATGGCACACACACACTCCAAACACAACGATTGTTAAAATCACACAAACGCACAGTCTCTGCATGAATGTACACTCGACTAAGTCCTCCCTTCATGTCTCTTTCACTTTCAGTCCCCCCCCCCCCACCACCCCGCCCACGCTCTCTGTCTTTCCCTCTCACTTATCTGGCGGGCTGTTTGTGAGCACACACTCAACGTGGGTGAGAGTGCTAGAGTAGAGTATATGACTGTCAACACAAGGTGCAGGGTGGATGTCTGTGTGGTGTGTGTGTGTGTGTGTGTGTGTGTGTGTGTGTGTGTGTGTGTGTGTGTGTGTGTGTGTGTGTGTGTGTGTGTGTGTGTGGTGCTGTAGGTGGAGATGCACAGCAGGGCGTGAAGGAGCTCTGTGATAATGACAGGCCATGCATTATACAACATTTAGATTGCATAAGGAGAAGATTTATTTTTGGTCCAGATATTGAGGATGTATAAGTAATATTGAACGTGGGTGGACTGCACTGCTCCGAGTGCACGGACGTGTGTGTTTGTGCAGAAACAAATGTTCTGAAATGTGCTGGGTTCTTTCGAGGAGCCTTGTGGGCGTGAGCAAACTTAAGTGCATTATGTGTTTGTAAGAAGGGGGCATGAATGTTTTCAGATTTCTTTCATCGCTATCTGCATATCAAAACAAGTATGTGGGAATGTTGGCACGTTTGTGTGCAGTGTGCACAAGGGTGTCTTTATAGCCAGCTCCCACTCGTTATCACTTTTAGACTTCAGAGAAATCCACTCCTTATTGGGTGAAAACCTCCAGTTCTGATGATTTGGGCGTTTAAAGAACACATTTCTCCTTTAGGGACGGAGCAAGTTTGACAACTCTCTCTCTCTCTCTCTCTCTCTCTCTCTCTCTCTCTCTCTCTCTCTCTCTCTCTCTCTCTTGCAGCCGCTCACTGGTTCCAGGGTCCTGTATAGGATGTGTTGTGGGGAGTCACACAAGTGAGGCGGTGAGCAGAGAGAGAGAGTCTCCGTGTGCCACTGCCTCCTCTGTGCTGCCTCGCTCCTTGCATGAGTGTGCCCCTGTAAAAATAGACCTCTTAAAGGGCCAGCAGCCACTCAACCTTCTCCCACAAGAGGCCCGTTCTGCTCTTCAGGGCCACGGCACTCCAAGAAAACAGTGGGGATGGGAGAACATGCCGTGTTCCCCATTCAGCACCAACAGGGGACAAGTTGTGTTTCTATTCCCCCCCACCCCAGCCCACCCCACCCAAAAGATAAACATGTGTAGGTACAGCTCCTCTTTGTCATCTCTACATCATTCACAAGGAGACGCTCATGCTGCAGAGCAGGAGTGAAACGTAAAAGCTCCAGTCTCTGTCCGGGTAAGATAATATACAACATGAAATACGGCTTTTGAAGTCACTTGACTCACTGATACCACGGGGGGGCCCACCTTTTTCACGTGAAAGTGACAAATCCGACGTTAACAAATACCAGAAATAAACGCTCCTTTGAACACGTTGTTACTGAGCAATCTCTCAGTGACAGAACGCTTCCTGTGCACTCCAGCAGATCCTTCACGTAATTGCTATAGGCTAAGTAAATTAAGTCGGCAAGGGACGAATGTTTGTGCGTCTCCTATAGCCGAGAACTGCCTGAACCTGTGAAGTGTTCCTATGTGCAGCATATGGGGTATCACTGCAGCAGAAGGACACGCCTGCTGTGGCAGAAATAGACTTACAGAAAATCATCATCGCGCACTCTGGCGTAGTATTTCTCCATCGAGAACGGCGAGAAAGGTGGAGGGACAATGAAAGAGTCGGGAAACGGAGAGATTGCAGAAACAGACAGATTCAAAGTGTCTGAATGAGTGGAGCTGCA
>NC_083642.1:8716900-8911900 GCF_963576545.1 Limanda limanda | reverse complement strand
GAGAAAGAGGGAGAGAGAGAGAGAGGAGGACATTGAACTTGCGTGTGCACGGACCAGAATGTCCTGACCACCACTCTGAGCACGTTACATTGTTTTACTCACCACTCAGAGGTAAAGGCCAAAGCTGTTTTCTGTCGAGACAGCGGAACCAAAAACACAAAGTCTTACTCTTGACAGAATCCCATTGAGAAAAAGGAGAAGTAAAAAGAAATATGTCTGTGTTTGTAGTTTGCCTTTTAGTCTGCACTCCTCACTTGTTCTTCTGAGTTGCTGCTTTGCCAGAGATCAGAGTTTAAGGCCCATTATACTAAATGGCCAAGTCATTTTGAAATAGTTTTGCTTATGTTAATTATGTGTTCAGACAGATGTTAAACCAAACTCAGTAGAACACAGACCTCCAACAAGGTCCAACAAGTACACTAAATTACACAAACTCATAGATATCAGTTCTCTTAAATGGCCTGATTTTTATAGATTTATAGAATTACATGATCCATAAATTATTCTGTAGTAGATCAGTTGAAATGTTGAAAAACACCCTGTCTCGGAAAGTCAAAGAAATATTCTCACTCCTTCAGAAAGTGAAAAAGAAGGTGAGTGCATCGCCGCCCAAAGTCTCTGCTGTAAACAGACCCACAGCTAACAATTATTTTTATTATCGATTTATCTAACCTTCCTTGAACCCATGCCCTTTAGCCCTGGCTTGTTATTGCCGCCCACTCCTGAGCTCTGACATATAAAATCTTCCATGAGAGATTGTGTCTGACTTTTAGGGTGAGTTCACTTTTAGTTTTACTTCTGAAAAAGTGCTCGGGCCTGTTAAACTAACCTGTGTCTTGGTCGGTTCGATTTTTGCAGTTTCTATGTTTCTCATCTCTTATTTTTGTGAGTACAATGTTTTTTACAAATTATTGGGAAATGATGTGCCAAACTATACAAATACTTCCGGACTCTACACACATTGAGTCTGTGTGTGCACAAACATGAGGTGTAATGTGATGTACTTATGCAGCCTGTGCTCGAGACAGAAGAGGAGCAAGTCAGCAACATCCAGGTGGTTTTGTTTTACCCTCAGATTTCACTTCCCCCATTTCTCTCTCTCTCTCTCTCTCTCTCTCTCTCTCTCTCTCTCTCTCTCTCTCTCTCTCTCTCTCTCTCTCTCTCTCTCTCTCTCTCTCTCTCTCTCTCTCTCTCTCTCTCTCTCGCTCTGTCCCCCCCTTCGACCTCTCTCTTTCCTCTCGCACGCCCGCACTCGTCCCCTTGTTGTCTCCCTGTGTCTTTCCTGCCTCATTGTTTGTCCTTTCTCTCTCTCTCCGGCTAAAAATACTCGCTGCCCTGTCACTATAACAGATCACCTGCGAGGAAATTTGTTGCCAGCAGCAGACAGTGTTTGATAAAGCAGCAACAACACACACACCGACACACACAAACACACACACACACACACACTGGACATACACAAGCTGTGAGCCTGATACTATAATGGTGTCAGTGGATTAGTATTTGAGACTGAAACATCCTCTTGGGACTGACTGTGCTGTGGAGAATGTAAAGGTGCAATAGTTACATTAGGTCACAGCAGTTGGAGAGCTGGAATAACAGATACTATCTCACTTAGAGAGCGAGAGAGACACAGGGTTGCACCTGTGCTGTTCAAAATAACAGGAATATATTGTGTGAGGAAAGAATAGGTAGTGTAGCAGACAAAGGAAATATGTGTGAATACGTGTGAAAATGACTTGTCGTGCAGCAGAGAGGAGGAGCGGGTGTGAGAAGGAGCGGGGTTGACGGACCACTCTTGTGACTCGTAAGAAAATTAAATAAACAACAACTTCTCACTCCTGCTTTCACACTCGATGTGCATCTCAGCCAGGTGAAGTTGTCGTTTAGCACAGGTCAGTGGACGGACATTACTGCATTCATCATCTACTTGCGGGTCACCATGGTGAAGTCGATAATCAGCCGCGATGATGAAGACAAACTGTGTCTCTGTGCCTGTAATGATGTTAAAGGACGCAGCCTACGAACCTGGACTCTAATCATTATGTGCCAGCTTGTCTGAACACGTCTGTAAGTGTGACGACACTGTAAACTTATTTTATAATATTTATGTGTTTTCATTACGTCTGTTACGTGATAATTTTCTTGCATTCGGCGGCCTCGCTCTTTCACTCTCTTTCTCGCCACCTCTTTCACTGTGTGTGTGTGTGTGTGTGTGTTTGTGTGTGTGTGTGGGTGTAAAAGCATGTAGCACAGCCCCACTACCTGTATTTTCGACAGGCCGTGCTGTCTCATTATCAGAGTGACATTTGTGCAGTCCTGTGGAGCCATCTGGATCCGTCCCACACACATGTGAGAGAAACCAGCCTGGGTTTGGATCTGACTCACATCAAACAGCCTCTCTGCCCACACACGCACACTAACACACACACACACACACACACACACAAAAACAGACCGCACGAATAGAGCAGTTTCCAGTGGCGAATATTTGACATTTAACAGTGAGAGATTGAGTAAAACATTCCAGCAGATGCTTCACAGTAAGAGTTTCCAATCACAACAACGGAGGGTCATTGAAAATACAAGCATATAAAAGCTGTTGAGGGCTGAAGAGCTAAGCCCAGTGGCCCATACGGCTATAATGTCAGTATCGGTGGGGTGTGTCATCTCAAACTTGTGTGTATGTGTGTAGGTGTGTGTGTGTAAGGATGGGACAGCCCCACAGTGAAAGCACATGGCTGGTTCCATGCCACAGGTTGGAGTTGTGAAACTGCGTGCAGAGCGGGCACAGAAGAAGGAGTCGAGGTACCCGACTGCTTCATGGTCCCGGAAAGTCCCGGAGTTCACTCTTTAATCAAAGGTGTCACTTTATTCTTAGTTTCAACCAGATAAAAATCACAGTGAAAGAACCTGGTACAGAAAAAAGACCTGACAGCCCTGAAGATGAAGGAATGAACAGTTTCTGTATAAAAGATATTTGCAAATACGGAAGAAGTTACAACTAACAATGATTGGAAGCACTTTTTTGTGATAATTCACAGGTTGTTCTAAATTCCTAGAATCACTACTCTCTGAAAATGTCTGTGGTCTGGTTTGTGTTCCGTATACTGAAGTTATAGAAGAGAAGAGAAAGACAAAAAAGGCCTGTGTGAGTCAAACACAGAGGAGATCTAAGAGTGTGTGTCTGTGTGTGTGTGTGTGTGTGTGTGTGTGTGCGTGAGTGTGTGGGTGTGAGTGTGTGTGTGTGTCAAAATGCTGCATCTGGAAAAATTGTATATCCTTGTTACCAAGGGACGTTATGACTGTTGTGAAAAGACCAAATGTAGTTTCACTATGACTGTGCCAGTTCAGGCTGTCTACAGAGAAAAACACGCATGTGCACATACGCCAGTGACCCAAAAGACCTCCAAGTCAGCTAACGCAGTCATTATCAAACAAATGCTATTGGTGCAGTGTGAAGAGTGCATGCACATATGCGCACATGAGCGTTCTCTCTCTCTCTCTCTCTCTCTCTCTCTCTGAGGCTCTCTACGCAGAATCGCGGGCCTCCAGAGTGCATTACCTGAGTGGCTGTGTGCATGCAGGTTGCAGTGTGATGTTCATTGGCATGCTAAAGCTCTGCCTGCATGCAGGGTAGGCCTCTCTCTACCCCCCCCTTCATCTCGCTCTCTTTTTCCCCCTCCTACCTTCTCTCATCCATAATTGATCGCTCCCACTGTACCAACTTCATTTGCTGGCGGTGAATAATGAATGAGACACGGAGTGGAGGCGCTTTTTCCTCTCCACTGGTTTGATGCCCGATTAGCCGTTTACAGTGTATATAAGCTATCCGTGACCGGGCCTGGGGTTTCCAACGCGTGCCACCAAGTGAAGAGATGCTGCCAAGGAGGCTGCTCCGCCTCAGGGAGAAGAGCCATGACAGCGTGAAGAAGTTATAAATATATATATGTATATATATATATGTAGCAATCCCATTGATTTACATTACAAAAGACAAAGAAACAAGCATCATTCATCGCCGAGCAAGCATGTAGTCATACGTGAATGAAGCTTGTGACGCAGGGAAACAGCTGGGCGGTTGCATGGGGATGAACTCTGTGACTTACGGTGAGTGTATAACTGCAGAGCCTTCACACACACACACACACACACACACACACACACACACACACACACACACACACACACACACACACACACACAAACACACGGCTGCACATGCTACATACTGTACCTGGCTCCCAGTCGCACAGTTTCAAATATACACACGCCAACTCACACGCACAGACGCAAACTGTCACCGTGCCGCAGTGAGATGTGCCGAGGGTTCATGCCATGTGATGCACATTCCACTTACCTCCTCTGCACAGCTCGGTGGTCTCTCAAGCCGTGTCCAACACGCAACCTCACTCACCCGCTCACACTTAACCACATTCATTAAAATGCACGTTTCAGTTCCACAATGTGCTGCAGAAGTGCAAGGGAGGCAATTTAGACCGTGAGGGCCCTAAAGATGACGGTACTGTTTGTTGGATTGGGGGTGGGGGGGTTGTGGGGGTAGAGTTACATCAAACAGAGCCTTGAAACGCCCGCCTCACATGTCCTGGAAGAGCTGACACGAGTGGCATGCCCCTACCCGTCCTCCCGCACCTTCATCCCTTTGTAACACACACACACACATGCCCACGCCAACACAACCTCATTCATGAAAAAAAAAAAAAAAAAGGACATTTGCTGACACAGGCATGCACAGATAAAAGAGCCACATTGTTACCAGTCTGCTGTTAGAGAAAGTTGTAATTGACAGAAGGGGCTCAGTGTGGGCAGCAGAGGGCTGACGTCACAGCAGCTGCTGGACTTGAACTGCAAACCGATGGAACCAGTGTGTGTTTGTGGATGAAAGAACGGCGACGGCGATGGTGAGAAGACGGTGAGACGATGGGGACATGGAAGAGGAAGACAGCACTGAGGAGAAGGAGAAGGAGTACAGTTTAATATCTGAAGATTAATATCTGAAAAGCACCAACATGTTTTTCTATCAATTTGTATCTCTCTCTTTCAGGTCACACATCTACACAGACACACACACAGACCCTGAGTGTGTTCCTGCACCCTGTAGAGTTAGAGGCTGTCTGAATAAGTCCTGATCTGTGGAGGTACACAGAGGCTCAGCTAGAAAGACAGACAGGAGAAAGGTGACGAGTGAAAAGACTAAGAACACAAGGGAGCATGAGTGCGTGAGAATGAGAGATGTACTGAAGGGAGCTGGAGGGAGATGGAGAGCGAAAGCGCGAGAGAGAGAGAGAGAGAAAAGGGAGAGAGAATGGATGCGCATGAGAGTGTGTGTGAGAGAGATAAATAGAGACGGAGCGAGCGGGAGGAGGGGGAGAGTGTAAACAGCAGAAGGTTCACTGGGTTCAGTGCAGTAGAGGAGCTGAAAGACGGGCATCAGAACTCAAAGCCCAGGGGACCGGATAGTGGTGCGTGACTCACATACTCATGCATGCATTCACGCACACACACACACACGTACAGTATGCACATGCACACACAGAATCCGCGATGACAAACATCTAAACGCTATTTCATTTCCTAGCATGAACCATTACACACGGCAACCCCAGGGAGACAATATGAGCCGTAAATAATGAAGCCATCTGAGAAGGGTGACACATTGACACATCTTGTTTCTTTGTTTTTCTATTGCAACAAATGATTTTACAACTTCTCATTAGTATATGAAAAGATCTGAACCCTTTTGGGACGTTGCCTTATGGCAGCGTTCACAGATTTACTCACCGTTTTGTTACGAAACTCGCTGTGGTTTTTTGTTGTGACTCACGAAATACAGTTTCACGGCCAAGAAAAACAAGATATAATTGTTTTTTTCTTCTTTTTTTTTTTTACAAGTTAACAGGTCACTCTGAGCATGTTACTGTGCAGTTAGCTGTGTCATCCAGCAATGAATAAGATGCACAGGAAAACACTAGCTTCACTGCTGTATATCAGTGGCGAGAGCTCAGCGTGACGAGTCAGAGCGATACTGTCAGTCACCCGGTCCGAGCAGCAGGTTTTTCTCCACATGAGTCACCAGATCCCATTTAGACGCTGAAAAACACTGCACACACTTTGCAAAACTGACATCGCAAACCATCATGTTCGCCCATATAGCTGATCGCTCCACGCACGCACACTTTCACGGCTCGTGTGTGCAAAACACATTGCACAATCAGAGAGCTGTGACTATGTCAGATTTCAGACCTGACACTGAGTGAGCTGCAACATGCACAACACACACAAACATGTGTATCCGCAGCAGCAGAAAGACTCAACACAAACGGGACCCGCCATATTTTATTGAGCTTTGTGCCGTCGGAAAGTTTGAATAATATAACAGGTAGATACTGTAACTGTCAGATTCACTGCCTGGCGAGGACAAACAGGGAGAAGCAGTGGATGTGATGGTTGTATTTATAAAATGCCGCCGCCTTCAAAAGAAGCTGTCACTCACAATGTTGCTTTCTTCACAACGTCTGGTGAGACAAAGCTCTGCTGCGCACAAAAGGTTGTGCGTCTCGCAGCCGAAGCATCACAATCCCTAACAACTTTCTGCTCTCAAAATGGCTAATTAACACCTTGACAGAGCCGCATGCTCCTCTCTCCGAGAACAAAGACTCTGCAACTGTCGCCTCTGCGTCCTGCCACATTCAGCAAACAGCAGCGAGATACTGTCGAACGCAGGGAGGCTCAGAGGCACAAGTTGGAAAAACTGGCAGGCAGGTGTGCTCGTGGCACTTGGATGTCTGTTGCCATGGTGACCCCCAGAATATCCCCACACAGCACAATGAGATATTTTTAATAAAGTTTGAGGGCTTTGACTTTACTGTCTGGTGCGGCTGAGAAGATGTGAGGTGAAGATGTCAACTGTTGTGTGTGTGTGTGTGGGTGTGTGTGTGTGTGTGTCTGTCTGTGAGTGTGTGTGTCTGAGGCTTTGCTGCGTTGTTCAAACTGAGAAATTCCAGCATCTAATGTCAGCAGGTTTCCTGTGTGTTTCTCACCCAAAGTTTAATATGCATGAATAATAACTATGGTGATCGTGAATAGTGCGTATGTAGGCGTGAATACATGTGTCTGGGACTCTTGTCTAAAGTGTGTGAGTGTGTGTGTGTGTGTGTGTGTGTGTGTGTGTGTGTGTTTGTGTGTGTGTGTATGTGTGCAGAAATGTGTATATTTACCACAGTATGACTCACAACCCACATCACAGACTATGCTGCAGAAAAATTGAGACAACACAGTTTCAAAGAGGAAGCCAGCACTGACAGAGCTCAAAGAGCAACAGGCACAACACACACACACAAACACACGCACACACACACACGCACACACACACACACACACACACACACACACACACACACACACACACACACACACACACACACACACACACACACACAGCCACATGTAGATTCACTCTCACAGATTATGACACTGGAAATCCCCTTTTGTTCACCTGAATGAATTAAACCTGGGAGCATCTGAAGCCTGAAATCTACATTTTAAAAATATAATTAATTTCCATAAAAGCAAATCGAACACGAGACACAGCTGACTGGTTGCTGAGCAAGATATCAACAACTGATAAATGTGTGTTTCCTGATGTTGAGTGTGATTTCTTCTATGTATGTTATTTGTGGTGTTTCATGAAAATAGAAGTGGTAATGTCTTTTTTTTTAAGTTCTCATTGTGGTCAACTGCTTACAGCAGGTGCTTCCTTTAGTGTGAGATAAAAGTGTAATACACCCTCTCCACCAGCAGATGCCAGTATCTTCTAACCAGTGAAGTTGAGAGGAGGAAATGTAATGTATAAATGGACAAAGTGTTGTCATGTGAAATGTGCCTCACACTGTTAATACATCAACAGTTGTATAAGTTGTTGTTCGACCATAATACAACACAGCCAACTCGTGGTGCTTCCATTTCTGAGCAGGTTCAATATCTGACGTAAATCAGCTCTCAAAAATTATTTCTGGCAAATGAAAGTACAGTTAAAAAATATCTGTGAGGTCAGAGGTCACCACAGTGCCTGAATGTGGCCATGAATCATATTGTGTTATACAGCATTTCTCTTTCTGCTTATGTCGTCTGTAACGAGTTTCCCTTGACGTTCGTGGTTAAACTGCAACAAGCTCGTCCAGCTGAATGTAATTGGCTGTTAAAAGCCTCTCATTAGGGAACAGGGAGTGAGGACCTGCATGACTCCACGATGCAAAGCGCCTATTAACCCCCGAGTGTGACAGTTACAGTGCGTGTTTAATCCGGTTTGTGTGGGTACATGTGTATTTTGTAATGCTGCGTGTGTGTATATACATGGTTTTTGTAACGATTGCATGTGTGTGTGTGTGAGTTTAATTACCTGTTATTACTGTATACTGCTCAGACTTGCATTAAGAGACCTCTCTAACAAAGGCTGATAAAAGATCAGGTTTTAATTCTCAAACAGCAGAGAAGTTGCGCAATTCTTTTTATTGAATTTCACAAATGATATGCAGGCAAACCGCAAAATATTTACTGTGCCAGAAACTCTACAACGGCTCATGAGTGGAAACATCAGAGGCAGAGCCGGCTTTCGTTGCTATTGATACATTATTAATGTCTAACTTTTTAATACGCCGCTAAAGACTAAAGGTCATTAATAAAGGGCAAAGGGGTTTCTCACCTTTTAATTAGCTGCCAAGGCTGCAACCGTAAATGTTAATAACCTGTGGATGCTTCCACCAGAAGGGGCCAAAGTGCTTTCTGAACAGACAGAGCAACGCTGGGGGAGAATTTCCACAAGAAAAATTGATTTTGGGACCAACTCATCTCCCAATACAATAATTACCTTTAGTAATTAATTCCATTTATACATATTTAATGATATCTAATTGAACTCGTAATTTAAGTAGAAGATCAATTGGTTAATGACCAAAATACTACTGACATCCATCCAGACTCGGCTAATTCGAATCATTAACTGTTGGCACCTGAGGTAATATTCAATCTGGGAAAGATCAGCTGCTTAAAGGGATAGTTCACCAAAAAATGAAACTACTCACCACTATGCTGATGAGTGTCTGAGTCCTCAAAACACTTTTGGAGTTTCAGGGGTAAAGAGCGTTGCAGCCAAAACCAAATGGACATTTAGCTTGTGATACACACACTTCAATTGTATTGGATTTGGCTGCAACGCTCTTTACCTCCTGAAACTCCAAAAGAGTTTTGTGGACTTAAACACTTCACCCACCCCTCCATCGGCATAGAAGTGAGGAGATAAGGAGTGAATTTTCATTTTTGGGTGAACTATCCCTTTAGCATTGTTGAGCATTAGCCTGCCGCTGGTAGAGTTCAGCCCAAAGCTTCACTCTGCTTCACAGCCTCTAGGGATCAGAAGAATTTGTCCTCTGCTGCATTGATTTTGACCTTTTTGTTCTTTCTTTCTTTCTCTGCTGAGTTCCCAAACTATGGGAATTAAATACAAAATAAAATACAAATTAAAGGAAAAATGCAAAAGAGAAAACATGATATGACCCGATGTAAAAATGTACTATTGGGTCCATTACATTTTTTGTACTTTATAGTAGATGATAAGAGTCAGCCATGTAAATGCATATTATTTAAAGCATAATTTTTCCGTTCACAATAAATCGCTTCAAACCTTTTTAAACAAAGCGATTAAATAAATAAACAGATAACATGAAGATGGTTGAGATGGGAGGAGTTTAATCCTGGTACTTTCCTCAATATTATGTAAAAAGCCTCTACGCTTCCTGATCCTGCTGACCCCCTCGTTGTCACAAGATGGTACAGGCCACAGTGCAGTAGCCCACTATGAGTCTCTCCCCCCCGTCCCTAAGCTGCACAGCTCCCTACAACCCTAGAGTGAGCCTGTCTGATGGAGAGCGCGAGACAGAGAGTGTGTCTGTGTGTGAGTGTGATCACAGAGGCAGCCGCCGAGATGAGAGTGTGAAGCAGTGAGAGGGAAAACCCTAGAAAGAACAGCAGAGGCAATCAGAAAGAGGGAGAGGACGTCAGCAAAAAAAAGACAGAGCAGAGCAGAGGACAGAGAGGAGGAGAGAGTCAGGGGAGGGGTGGGATAAAGGACCATGTGAATCTACCATCTTCAGACCAGGTCCCAAAGTCAAGTGAGGCAATGACTAGATGACCGATCACCACAGACACACACCAGCATCCTGTCCTGGAGCCTGGACAGGGAGGGACGAGAGACTTTCACTCACACTCCAGGGGTAAACACGAGTTCTTCAACCAATCCCCACATCCACTGGATCATGTCGTCCACCGGGTCGACCAACCATAACAAGCGACTGGCATGTAAGTAACCAACACTGAGCAGAAATGTAGCCCAGGAGAAAGTGGCACTGAGTAGACCAGCTGTGCTGCAACTTTATGACCTGGAGAGGGAAATACTCTGCATTTTTGCTGTTCTATCTCTAAGTCCATCATCACATGAGCTGGTCTCTTTGGGGTTCAAAGGAAAATGTCAGATTGCATGCATGGGATGGGGAGGAATATTGAATTGTGCAGAGTGGACACATTCCCTGCCACTGGTCAGCTCATAGCTCCATATCAGCTCATTATTCATTATCCAGAGCAACAAAACAGTAACGGGTTAATTCATCTAATAACCGGTAATACATTATACAAAATATGCAAAAGTTGGTTGATGCTTTGTCACTTTCTTTTAAGGTTTATGTAAGTTCTCAGAAACCTGCCCTGAAGGTATAATTAAAATATTACTAAGCTACAGCCTAAAATAACACATATTCATTTAATCATGTTGCATCCTGTTCCCGTCCTGAACCCTCATTAGCAGCTCCTGCAAAGATCCAACTGTCCAAAGCGATAACAGCAGCCATTCACGCCTTTCTCGTTTTAGCCATAATTAGCCCGACGTGCTTAATGGAGATCCGAAGCCGTTGAGCCAGATGAGGTGTAATTACAGCGAGGAGAGAACCGCTGCTTCCTCGAGTCTGACTAAAATAAATGAAGAAGGTCTGTACTTAGCACCGCTAACTGCTACCTGCTCGACAGAGAAACGCTGTCTTGCCGTCTAAACTGAACAAATGACCCCACGAGAGCTGCGGCTTTAATGAATAAGTTTCTGCGCGTGGGTGCGTGTGAGTGTTAATGCACAGAGAGCAGAGGCGATGCACTACAGATGAGCCCTGTGCAAACCACTCAAAGCCCTGTTTTGATTGACCCTAATGGGGAGCAGTGGGCCCGGCTGGAGGTCATCCTCGCATTTAGCCACGAGTGAAGTGCCTTAATGGCTTCGGGAATGGGAATGGGAATGTCTTGGGAATACACAATCTGATCAAACACTTAGAGAGTGGTTGGTCCGACAAGGTTCAAGGTATGAGCGCAGCATCGGGATCGTGTTGGAATCTGAGGAGGACGGGGAACTGATGGAACTGATACAGTCCTTCAGGATAGAGAGGAGTGGATACGTAACCATATCGAATTTTGAATAATTGCTTGTAAGTATTTATTGTTCAAGGATTAGAAGGCTGAGCTTCCAGCAGTATGATGATGAGGATGATGATGGTGGGGGTGTGAGCTGTGGCAAGAGGCCGGACGTGGTTTCACAAGTGAATTGTCTGGGTTTATTTTCTACTATCGCTGTGTGTTTATGGATATGTGTGTGTGTGTGTGTGTGTGTGTGTGTGTGTGTGTGTGTGTGTGTGTGTGTGTGTGTGTGTGTGTAGAGACGGGAATGGGAAGGCACGTCGAGGGTGGGGGGGGTGGGGGGCTGTTGTGGTGCAGTGATCTCACCCATAAATGATTTATGCTCCATGGACTGCTCTGTCTAGCCCGGCAAGAGGAAAAGTGATCAGCTCTGTAAATAATAGCAGCAATACCTGAAAGTGATTTGGCTGTTTACGACCGGGAGATGGGTGACACCATCTTTGAGTCCCAGCGGGGGACGACCGGGCTGAGAGGGGAGTTTTGAGATAGATGAGCTGTCACATGTGAGTGGTCACAGAGCGCAAACTGCCTTTCTGGCTCCATCGCAAACACGTAAACACCCAGAATCTCTGTTCTCTAAAAAAAAACAGAAGGATGATCATGGGACTTCTTTCCACTAGCCACAAGGGTATTGACGGCCAAACCATGTGACTCCTTGGTTCAAAAGGAACATTTGTTCCCTGCCTCCAGTGCCGTTCCCAAGACTCTTTATATACGACTGCACCATTAAGGCGGTTAACGACGTAGGTATTGATTTAGAGGTTAATGTTTTCATCTTAGAGAAATGCATACGGGGGCAAAAATACACAACCTGAGGAACGGACGTGTCATTTTTCACACTTGTAGTGGAAAACAGAGACCAGCACTGTGTTTTATCAGGAGCAGAGCAGTGGACGTGGTTAAAGGATCAGACTGGAATAAGAGCCAGAGGGATGAAAGAAATCATGTGCTTCAGCTCAACTGTCACCTCTGGCCTCCGAGCACCCACCCCCACCCAATGTCTAATTCTTGTGTTAGATTCTTTACGCGTCAAAGACATACGATTGAAAGTGATATTCAACCCGCTGAAATTATTTTCTCCAACGTCTGCATTTGCCCTGACAAACAGCTTACACACCAAATATGCATAGAGTCACTGAACCCTGGTATTTTTCAGTGCGAGGCTAAGCCGAGGAAAAGCCTCATTCAGTTAAGCTTAGCCTCAAATCACTGACACTTCATTTGATTTAACAGGAGTAAGGCACAGCAAGCTCAGATTGCCTAACACCACATGCTCCTTTTCTCTGACAAACACCTTTCTTTACTCATTTACTTGAAAAAGTGCATATGCATGTAATACACAATTCATACTACAACATGCATGCATCCACCTTCACTAAAACACACAACAACATGCATGCATGCACATACACTACAACATGCATGCATCCATCTTCACTGCAGTACACTATCTACACTGCCACATGCATGCATGCATTACAATGAAGGCTGTGAGCTGCAAAGTCATGCTCTACAATGAGGTAAGAGTCCCATGTTACAGGGTGCACAGTTGAGGGATTATAGCAGCATTATGTAACAGTAAGCCCCAGGTAATTGTGGTTCAGTGTGGATTTAACTCATTGTGTGTGGGTACATGTGTGTTTTGTAATGATATGTGTGTGTGTGTGTGTGTGTGTATACGTGATTTTTAACTGCTTTGTGTGTGTATGTGTGTTTAATTCCATATAATTACTGTACACTGTTCAGACTTGCGTTATGTGTTATGGAGTTTCAGCAGGTTTGCTCTCAAAACAGTGTAAAGCTAAACTGAGTCATCGACCTTTATAATTTTTGTTTTAGTCTTCATGCAAACTAAAGTAAAACCTCTTCTACGCTAAGCTACGCTATAATCTATAGGCCACATTAAAGGAGATGTGTGATGCTGTTTCAGGTTTCCTCTCCTTCTCTGGTGGTATAGCAGGTTTCAATGTGTGTAAAAGGTCGACAAAGCCTTGCAGTATAGTTTAACTTTCAGAGAACACTGCTCCTACTCAGTCCTCCTGCCGATACTTCCAGCGATTCTTGAAGGAATGTGACATGACCAATCCCTACATTTGCAACATACAAGCCCAAAGGCTGGTCCCTAACAAAGCCGGGGGAGAAGCAGACCAATATTTACTTCCTGCGCAGAACGCGGTTAGCTAATCACAACAGAGTGGGTAAGACGGTGGATCAGAGGAGCCCAAAAGAGACAGGAGCGAAAAACCAAGCAATACAGAAAGAGGCTGAAAAAAAGGAGCTGCAGCAATGGACAGAGTGAAGAAAGTGATAACAGCATTTGAACCTTCTCGAGTAGTAGCCCAAATTAAAATGGTAAACCCTAATACGAGCATTATATGTCTTATTTGATGGAGTGTTTCAGTATTTCACGTGATTATTATGCCAAATCAAAATAAATAAACCTTGTTGCTCTGATGGGAGAAGGAATGTTCCCTAGTTACTATCCAACGTGAGAAGGAGTGTTTAAGTATCGGTCTCTTCCGGGCCAAAAGTATGATCATATCAAGCTTCCCTAAAATAACAGAGGGAAGCTTGTTATTTTGATAGATTGTTACACCTAGTCCTGCATAGTATTTGTCCAATTAAAGCTGAGCCACTATATGCAAAACATGTCTGTCATACTCTGGATAGCTCCACCTTTTAAAGACAGTGTATGAGGCTACATGTTAAAGTGCCTCAGGAGTTTTAATATGCAAATAATGCATTGCTTCGATGGGAGTATTCTTACCATGACTGGCTAAGTGGCTTGCAACCGGCAGCATTAAAAGGGCTTGTCAGAATTTAAGGTCGTGTTAAAGGACAGGTTTGACAGGGGAATATTCCCACAGATTGAAGCTGAGACATTACAGAGAACCTACAATAATTCCATCGTAAAACGTCAGACATTAATTTAATTGAGGAGAAAAAACAGGTTCAGTGCAAAAGCCTTTACCCGTCAAAAGATGACACCTTGGGCTGTGTGCACCTTTGAAAGGTTCATAAACAAAAAGTGTTCCTTGAAGTGAAACTCAATTTCTGATTCCTGGATCGTGTTATAAAGAGTAACACTGCTGCTGTGTCCCAGGGTAACCATTCGAAAAGTGGGTTTGAGATGTGAGACACTGCCAGAACCAGATTTTTGTTCAGTAGTTGTCCTGAATTATTAATCCAAGCTTTTCTTTTCAGATCATATCATTTGTTCAGTTCAATCAGTAACGGAGCCGTGATGTGTGTTAGTGCAGCGACAGTAAATCAAAGATATGAAACCTGAGCCTCTCCTGCTCTTTTCCCTCCTTACATGAGTTATATCTCTTTACATCCTGAGGCCATCACATACCTAAGAAAGCAGCAGCGGTTTTCTGTTCATCTACAGAAAATGTTTACACGTGACCTGTGTTTCTTAGAGTAAATGAGGGGGACGCATTGACCTAAGAAGTAAATGAGTTGCACCTTTTAACACCAGGACTATTCCACATTCACGCTCACTGACTTGTCATACATATTGTTATTACCAAGGAGGTTATGTATAGACTTGGCCTATTGGTTTAATAATTAGCAGGATTATCGATTCAATTAAAGTGATTGGTGGACGGATGCGGCCAGAATCTGGCAACTGAGAACCCATTGCAATTTGGCGCGGATGAGAATAAGATGTGGATCCTAGGATAAAAAATAAAACTTTAATAAAATCTTAACTATGTTTCATGACAATGAAAATAACCAGGTTGTCAGACCACTTCCCTTTCTCCTATTACATTTTTCCTACTAGAACCTGATAATCATGTGTAGTATTGTTCAGCCCTGGCAGTAGTATGTGTTCCACTGACTTCCATATGGTTTATTAACATAGTCTTAATATAAAGATGGACAAAACTTTGTATGTTGAATTTTTTATTTTGTCCATGTCCCAACCATTAACATAAGGGAGACAGGATATATGACCTCTACTGCGGTCACGTCATCTATCTTTATAAACAGTCTGTGTTTATTATGGTGCTTATTTTCCAAAAATATATGTTTGGCCTTTATCGACAGCCTCTGAGAGACTGTAATTGAAGTATGAGTAAGAAGTGTAATATCGTCTGTCAACAGCCAAGGATTCTCATGTGGAGGTTGTCAACACCTCTGGGTCTCACAGAGCTTGGCGGTAAAATAATAACTGTAGCCAGTTGGCATGGAGGCCTCCAACATGTCTTCCCCAGCAGGGTTCATTTGGATGAGTCAGCCTTTCACATATATGTGTTTCTCCCACGCAGGGGCAGAAACCAGGGTTTGTCCACTGGCTCGGTCAGGTTAAGCATTAAAATATGATTTTTAGATGAAGAGAGAAGGGGAGAGGACGAGAGAGAGAGAGAGAGAACTTATTCAGCCACTGGGCAAAGCTGAGGTTTACGTAAGCTGTGCAGTTTCATCATCGTCATCAGAAGCCTCGTCACAGCCTGTTGTAGCTGGTCTGTTTGTCTCAGGCTTTCCACTGCTGTTAAATGATCATGGACACGAGCAGGGGACATCAAGGTGGCAGGTTGAGGCTGATCTGATCTGACAAGGATTGCAAAATCGTCAGCACATTGAAGTGAGTGCAGTATGAAACAAACAAACAGCAACTGCTTTTGCAGAAGGTGTGAGAACGTCTTATAATTCCAACAAACCAGATGAGGCAAGTCAATCCGTCAGAAAGTCTTCATGACCCCAAACTGTTCACTTCTTCTATTCATCCAGCTTCTCTAGTAATCAGCAGCAGTTCATAGTTCCCATATAACAACACCGTGAGCTTTTTATCCTTGTTCCCAGTTACTTCACCGACATCAGCAGCGAGAGGTCTCCTGCCTCCACAGACGACCTGAATGACAGGAGAAAGGTCCGGCATTAGTGGACAACAGTGGACACACACACGCCTCCAGTGCAGTGGAGGAGTGACTGACAGAATGACTGGCTTGGTCTCGGGGGTGGAAACTGTCTGTACAGGGAGGCTGCGCGACACAGATGTGTTTTCATACAGGAGAGAAGCAGCACTCAATAGATCAGAATGTAAATGAAGGGAAACACGGGACCTATCTGCAAGCGTGTCGTAAACATGTTGGTCATGGAGGGTTGCCACATGTTAAACACACTGGATGACAACAGGAGGAAAAACAAGATAACACGCCAACAGATTTATGTGCAGATAAACGTACACAGTTTATATGACCACATTTCACAGAGACATGAATGCACATGCAAGGACATAAAAACACTGGTGACGTGAGTCGGAGTGTCAGCTCATGCAGCCCAATGGAAGAAGGCACAATGTGAGCTGAGGAGGTTACACAACCACCGAGTCGACCTGACAGAGGTCATTCTGTTCAATTCAATCTTTCCACACCCGGAAAATAAAAAACTAGACCAGCAATGCGACACGTAAACCAGTTTGAGGTTTGCAAATTGGCACGCAAACAGCAGGAATGTATTGCTTGCTCTTCCGAGTAATTCCGTAAGAAACACATCAAAGGTTTATCCTAACCACACTCCAAGCTGGTGGCAACACCCTGACAGACGGTTAAAAGCCATATCTGAGAACAACAATCGTTTTTGCATAAATATTCATGCATCAGGTGGCTCTGAGTTACATCTAAACACACAAACACACACACACACACACACACACACACACGCAGATATCGCCATTAACTTCCAACATAGATGGAATGCAAAGAGTGCAATTTGGGCCACCTCCCACAAAGGGTTCCTCCAGGTAATGGTTGCAGGAGATTTTTCATGCAAACGCTTGAGTATAATTATGATCACTAGTAGTCAGACTATTGTAATGAGAATGTTTCCTTTGCCTTGTGAAAAGCCACAGAAAGAGCTGAGTGGATGGAAAACGATTCTGTCCAGTACTTTCTGATATGAGAGAATCTACCTTAGAGTAGCTATAAAACAAGGGAGTGAAATCTGAAACAGCAAAATACCAAACTCTGGCAACATCTTAACTGATATATATTCATCTTTAGGCGCAAACTCTTTCTAAACGTATTCATCCGATCATGGCAAGTGTAAAAAAATGTAAAATCCACCAGATAATTGTGGGATATGACGGGATTTGTTCTCATGAATTTAAATAGCAACAGCATAATGAGAATACACCGACTTGTGGTCCATAAACCAATCTTTCTGGCCAATATTCCCAGTTTCACCCACTGGTTCCCATCAGAGGTTAGTTAACAGCTCAAGAAACAAACATCAGCACTTAACCCTAACATCTACATCTCAATTAAAACTTTTATCAATATTTATTTTGTCTTTTAAAGGTATTTCAGGGAATGATTTCACAATAAAGAGCCACTGACACAAATCAGTCATTATGTATTTCATGTCCGGTTAAAGTTTTCCGAAACAAAAACTATTTAAATCTGAAAACTAAGAAACAAGTCCTTGTGTGTCAGGCAGAATAAGTCAGATCCTTTTTTGAGGACACATTTAATATTAAGACACAGTAAACTGCATTAATCGTTAATGTTTTTACGTTGTTTTATTGACCAGCGGAGACAGACAACTCTCAGCGGTTGTTGGATAACGATTCCACTCAGCACCTGAAGATGAGGGAGCGACAGCGTTTCTTTGAGGAGGTCTACCAGCACGATGTCGATAACTACTTGCCCT
The DNA here is from genome assembly GCF_963576545.1 of Limanda limanda. NCBI lineage: Eukaryota > Metazoa > Chordata > Actinopteri > Pleuronectiformes > Pleuronectidae > Limanda > Limanda limanda. Next base: position 8,893,714 of record NC_083642.1, on the reverse strand, counting down.
CTGCTCACTTGCAGATCGACAGCAGGAAACGTGAGCGACAGTCCTCTTATTTCAACACAGTGGCATGAATGATTAAATGAAAAGTGGGTATGAAATATTTTTTTTGCTGATCGACAACTGTTTGGCCATCGTTCAACTTTTCAAGAAACAAAGGTGGCATTTAAAATATGTAACATGTTGTGTTAACGCCTCGTGGACTGCTCTGCTCATGTGCACAGCTCCAATGGGCAGTATCTCATCTATGGAAGTGAATGTGGACGTCCTGGAGCAGATGGACCTGATGGACGTATCTGACCAGGAGGCTCTAGATGTGTTTCTAAACTCGGGCTCTGGAGCAGAGGATGGAGCGCTGGCTTCCCTACTGCCAGGTGCAAGGATTTCTTCAAACGACCTTCAGCCATTAGTCTATTTAACAGAGTTTAAACTTTTAATGGAATTCAAATTGAATTAACATTCGTGAAATGCCCAGACATAAGAAGAAAGATAAGGTAAAAAAGTTTCAAATACATCAAAGTCGCATTCCTATCCTTCTGATGATCACTTTTTTTCTTTTGTCTAATTGAAAAACGTTTAAAGATCATATCTGGTTTCTTATTTATTCAGGTGGGTCATAAAAGGCATTGTGATGGTTGTATTCTAAATTTAGGCCATTGAGCAAAACATTCTTTAGGTTTACCACTTCTGTTGATTGCTCTGATGTGAAAATTTCCCATAGAGATCATATCTGTGGTTCATCAAAACTGTAAATCAACACCTGACAGCCTGCTGCAAAACAGGGAAACATGGATTGATTGCTACGCTATACCTGAGATGACTAACGCTGGCAAGTGCTGACACCTTCTACTTCCGTTCACAGAGTGTGAGGATGACGACGAAGAGGAGGAGGATGAAGACGCAGAGGTGGTCTACCGGGAGCGTGCGCCTTTGAAACGGCAAAACGAAGTCCACCTCGGCTCCAAGTCTCGCATGTCGTCCACATCATCTGGTTCCAGTGACACCAGTGGGGCCGGAGAGGACACGCCTGTGATCCAGTCTGATGATGAGGAAGTCCACGCAGACACTCTGCTGCTGACCTCTGCTCCCCAAACCAGGGATGAGGAAACAGAGGAGGAAGATGAGGAGGAAAGAGGCCTTGCGAGAGAGGGCAGAGGAGTCTGACATCCTTCATTCTGAGTCTCTACATTTGCGTTCTTTTCTTTTGGGGAGAACCTAAGCATGGTTGACCTGGCTGTGATTCAATGTGTCTTAGGTACAACCCAAAATCAACTATGTTCCCCGAGTACCTCTTAAATACTCTGTGTTTGTGGAAATCCAAATGATTTTTGTGGTCTAGCAATTTATGTAAATGAGTCAGATCACTCCCAGGCACTAACATGTTCTGGCCGAGATGATTTACAGTTGAAGTTTGGCTCCTCTTGCTGTCTCCCCTCCTCCTCTCCATTTGTTTTTTTCAAGACTTCAGAGGCACAGGCTCCGAGCAGCCGTGTGAAGCCTGAAGGTGCCTGTGCTCGAACTTTATGGGCAAATCGCAAGTAAAATAACAAAAGCCAAGGGAGGCCATAAAGTATTCACTGAACAAATGCAGACATGTACAGAAAAGCACTTTAAGAATGAATTAAGGCTGATGCACACATGAGGATTTTCAACTCTTGAACAATTTTAAGAAGTGATTTTTAATCTTATAATCTTCAGAACACTAGATGACTTGGCCAGACCATCAGACCACACACTCGCCATTTGTAGGAAACAATATTAAAGTGGCGATTCTAGAGACTTGAAATCTCACAGACACTTCAGGAAGGAACATGGAGGAGGACCGACGTTGTGTATTCTGTGCAGCTCGCTCCAAATGGCTATTGTGTGAGGCGAGTATTGATATTTACGATTTGATGTCAGGGAGACTCGTACTCAAGGGCAGATAATTGGATCTGATCTCCAGTTGGGAAAGCAACACAGATTGTCGGAAGGGGCAAATCGGGTCTTAAAGGATCGCCAGTATCCTCTAGTGTGCAGCAGCCTATAAACCTTTTTTTTTTTACTTTCATTGCACCAACTTTAAGTATCTTGAATTTTATTGTGATTATTGGCATTTAGATTGCATTTAGAGATGCTGGCACGGTCCAATCGAACTGTGGTCTATCATTCTGTGGTTAAGCTTTTTATTTGTCTGCAAGTGGAAAATGGCTTTGTGCCATAGCATTTAGATTCCAAACCCTGGACTGTGTGTAAAGATAGACATCGTATCTCCATTTCCTCCTTGACCTTATCCAGACATGAAACCAAAATATCCCAGATACGATCTCTGCCATCTTGCATATTTTGGAGCCGGTTGTGGGATGAAACCATCGCAGTGGTGAGGTGTCATTAGAATAGATATGTCAAAACCAGTTATCTTAAATATCAATGTATTTGATGTCTACTTTTACTTTTTAGTTTGGTTCAGGTCCAGGTTTACGGTTGAGGATCTGTCATGTTATCCATCTTTGTTTATGCTTTATGCCTCAAGCTGACAGCTACTGACCACACGTCCAAGAAGGCAAACTGTGCAGGGACCATTCATCGTCCCATCGTGTTTTCAGATGATCTTCATGAGGCAGAAATGAATAAAATCAAACTAACAAAAAGTTCCTTTTCCTCTACTAACCATTAATCGATTGCCGCGTGCATGTGCAGACGGTTTACAGTATCATGAAAGGAGCTGTGATTGTAAATGCATGCTGTTTTTGTTCTTGTTAATGACTAATTTATAGTTTTTCGAACCTGTTCCTACAAATTGTTGCATTACTGAAAGTATCGGCACCTGAAGCCAAGTTACTCCTCTCGTCCACGTGAGACGTAGTCTGACAGTTGAGTGTTTGTCACGTTGAGAGTGAGGGATTTCCTTGTTTATGCCGTGTTCAACATGTGTGATTGTGTGGGTGGGTCAGGGTGTGGGCGTGTGGATGTGTACGGTAGATGTGGACCATCAACATTAAAAGACAACCATTTTGCAGTGTTATTAATGTTGTGCATCTCTTACCCACTCCTACATCTTGCTATGGACTGAATAAAAATAAGGCAGAAGTTAAACCAGTTTAATTTGGTGTATGTGGTTTTCTGTCTTTCTTTTCCTCACTAGTTATGGTTTCTAAACCTCCTTCAGAGCAGTTACAATTAAACGTGACATAAAAAGTAATTCTTAACATGCCTGCAAAAACAGAGCTCTCCAAACTCCAAATTTAAATAATAATCACATCACATGACTTCCCATGTCAACATGTAAAAGTCCTGAAAATGCAGAGTTGAGGAACTTTGGCCCAGAAACATTGAAACATAGAACTTGTTGACCCCAGTCTTACTCTGCTTTCGAAGCAACTGAACACCAGCGTGACCGATCCAACAATATCCTCAAAGTCAACATTAGTTGATCCCTCCTTTCTAGGTCTACCTGTTTGTCACCCTTCAGTTTTCAATTATCATTATAGGTCGAGTCAACTTCCGCTTTTCTGTCATCTGTGACATACCACCTTCAAAGCTCAGAGAGCGTGTTCTCATCTTCTCATTACCTACATAACCACAGTCTCAGTTGTATTAAAAAGTAAGACGTTAATCTCCTAATTATGGCAGTTACCACGTTAAATTTTTTTTGTGTGTGTGTGTGTGGGGGGGGGGGGGACGATTGCCTGAACTATAATTAACCGTTTAATGGAGTATAAGGTGAAGTTGTACCACCTCATTGTGAAACAAAACAATAGATCCTCACTGTGACAGTTAAACCTATAGGATGGAGTAAGAGTTAATTTCACTGCCAAGAATTTTATTTCAGTTTCTCTCGCATCTAACACCTGCGGAATATTAAAAACACATTTTATGATGTCCCCGAACCAACAAAGCAGGTTTCCATTTTTTCCCGGAGGCATCTCGGCCTCAACAATACCTCAGCTTATAGTATTGGAGATCGCAACATCTACTACAGAAGGAGGTTTGAACTCTGGCACGTGTTCACCATGACCCTGTTTAAACATGGCGTCAACATCAGTGATCCTTTCACTAGTGGACAGCTCTTACAGGCTTGGACACACCCTAGATCCATTGAGGACGGATTAGAGGTCATCTGTCATAACTCAGACCACATTCACAGGCGGTCTGGGGAGGCTTGTGGCCCCATTCTTTTAGCTGAGTGAACACGAATATGTCCTGGGCTCCAATGAGCCGTGCCATGTCTCCCAGTCCATCCTGTGTTCATGTCAGTCACTTTATCGTATTCACAAAAACACTCTCCCAAAATAAAGTCACATTTGGAAGTGATATGAAATGTTCATGACACTCATCTCCAATGGGTTATTAAACAGCTGCATGCATGAACAACGCCAGCCAACCCACTGCCTGCAGGTATTGTGGGCTGTCCCACTCTAACTCGAGCTGTATTGACTCTTTCTGAGCATTCCCACAGAGCACATTGGACAGAGTGGATCACGATGAGGACTTTTTCCCTGCTTCTGCTGGTAAGTTAAGTTGGGTGAAAGATTTGGTTCACAATGAACACGATGAACAAGGTGAATGTTTGTTTTTATGGCAAATTTGTAGACTTAGAAATGATAGCACATGTACTGAGTGTCTAGTTGTTGACAGTTAAAGTGTTATTTTTAAGTTTAAGTTTATCAAACAAAACCAGTTGCATGGATTATACCATGAAATGCAAGTTGTGGACATGGAAATAGAATGAGTGCAGCTTTTTGTTTTTTTACAGATATTGATTTTGTTTTACAGTTATTGATTCAAACGCCTTCGATGACTTTACCTTTAACTTGAATGGGAAACTCAATTAACAGGACTTCTTCTCTCGCGTTGGTTTCCCATCAAAGTCTAAAGTCATAGAGATTAGATGAAGTGGAAACCGTATTTGTTGCCCATATGTGCATGTGAACGTGGTTCTGCACGTTGTGGACATATCTACATAGATGTTAACTGAATAACAAAATACAGTGAATAAAATGCAGGGGGTGTCAGGATACAGTGATGGATCAAAGGAGTTATGTTGGATCACTTTTCTTGTCATTGTAGTTTGCATTAGCAGCCCTGGCAGAGTCTGGACATGGGAAGCACATGAGGCGTGCTAAGCGGGTAATTACTTTGCGTTTGGAATTTTAAACTTCAGCTAAAATGGTTTGATGTGAGCAAAAATAATAACAGCTATGAACTTTAATAATCCACAGGAGCTTTTGCTGCGTTCCAAAAGAAGGTGGGTTTTGTCTACGATCGAACTAAAAGAGGAGGAACCTGTCGATGGGGAAAAACTTATTTCAAAGGTGAAGATTTTTTTTTGTGAATGAAATTACCAAACAGTGTGGCAGCTCGTTCTTGTCCGGCTACGACATGCAAAAAATATCAACTCAGTTGTGTGTGTTTGGACTCTAGATGTATAATGACAAGAAAGCACATGATGATCATCAAGACTCTACATTCCGTCTCAGTGGAACGGGTGTGAACGACGGCTTTTTTAGAATCGATGAAAAAGACGGAAGGGTGTTTCTCTTAAAAAAAATTGACAGAGAGAAAAACCCTACTTTCGAGGTGAGTTTCATACTGGAATACCAGTTGACAGTAGATACACTTTCATTGATTTTTTTGTAACCACTGGAAATTATCTTTCATGTGTTCTTTTACTCACAGATGAAGTTTGAAATAATGCACGAGACGGGATACCATGAAATAGACGATCCACTAACTATAATTGTAGATATAGAGGACATCAATGACAATGCACCTATTTTTAAGAATCTGATTTTCAATGTAAAGGAGAACACAGAGGGTGAGTATGCAGTTGTGCATGACTCATTGAGTATGCATGCTTTCTTCTTGCAGTCACTCATATCACACATAAAACTAGAAGGGTGCTCGTAGAGCGCAAACCTCTGCCAAGGCTAACGCCCTATCTCACCACGTTAAAGAAAAACAAAATCCTTAATCCATTTGTCCAGATCCACTTCAAAAGTGAATGGGTTCTTCCTTGGGTTGTGCTCCCACCCCTATAGAGTTATCCTGTTGATATGGCTATAAAAAGAGTTCCCACAAAGTCTAGATGGTCAAATGGAGATGTGAGAAAATACTCGTTTCTGTTCAATAATCAAATCTGGTCTTTATCTTTTAGCCTGTCTCGCACTCATGCTGGGTTCTTGTTCATCTTGTTCCTCACTTCCTACTTTAATGTAACTCGTTAATTCTTTTGTGCTTCCTTTTCCTCAATGTCCTCAAGGGATCCTGCCAGTGGTGCTGGAGGTTTCTGACGAGGATCAGGAGGACACGCCTAACTCTAAAGTCACCATCACTATGGTTAAACAGGAACCGGCAGAGCCCAAGATTGAGTTGAAACAGCTCAGTGACACAAAGGCCCAGCTCACATTAAAAGGATGTTTTGACTACGATGTGAGGATCTGTAACCTACTTTGGGCAGCTGGATATAAACAGGCTTACACATTCATACAGATAATTCAATATGATGTTTTTAAAATATCATACACATCTGTTACAGAAAATCAAGACATATAAAGTTACAGTTAAAGCAGAAGATCATGGGAAACCAGCTTTATCCTCCACTGCTGTTGTTACTCTCAATGTTGTTGACACAAACACCCATCCAGCAAAGTTCAAGAACAAAAAGGTAAGGGTTATCATCATCCTCATCCTAATTATTATTATTAAAGTTTTATCTTTGGGCTGACATGATGTTAAAGATAAATCTGTCCTGTCTGTCCAGTTCTATGGTGAGGTGTATGAATCACAACCCAAAAAGGACGTATTGAGAGTCGAAGTAGAAGACAAAGACACTCTACACACTCCTGGATGGCGGGCCAAATATTTCTTCGTTGACAAAAAAGAGGATGAATATTTCCAAATTGAAACTGACCCCGAAACAAATGAAGGTGTTCTGAACTTCATCAAGGTAATTCAGCTCATCTCAATCCATTAGAAACCTTGTCTATTCCCAGGGGAGCAAGTCAAGAATGTTTCATGAATATACGTTGCACCAGGATTGATCTAAACCTGCGTGTCTTTTCAGGGGAAGGATTATGAGAGGACAATTAATATAACCTTGGAGATCGGAGTAGAGAACGAAGAACCCCTTTTTGTTTGTGCAGACAAATCAACCGGCACAGTCACACTTCCACCTAAAAATAAAATCAACGTCACAATAAAAATGTTTGAAGTCAATGACGCACCGCAGTTTGACCCAGAGAAAGTTGATGTGTACCTAAAAGAAGAGGAGGAGCCGGGGAAGTGGTGGCTCCCTCCAAAGGTCACTGATCCGGACTCTGACATAGACAAGATCAGGTTGGTGCCAAATAAGTTCATATCTGCTATATTTTTTTCCACATTTTGCATCAACACAATCTTTCAAGCAGCTTCTTTCTCTTTGGAGGATTTCTTTCGTTTTTGCATCCGCCGTTTGTCAGAAACGTCATCAACCTAATATGTTCTGCTCCACTCTCAAATATCTCCTCTCTGTGATCAGGTTTGTGCTGTGCGAAGATCCAGCGGGTTGGCTGACCATTGACCCGATTTCAGGAAAAGTAACATCAGTGAAGAATATGGACAGAGAATCACCCTTTGTTGAGAAGGGCATTTACAAAGCAGTCATCTGCGCCATTGATGACGGTATGAAGGAGCTCTACTTTGTATTGTAATCAAACACAAGCTGTAGAATAGGGTTCATTGGTAAACTAGGTTCATAAGGTGATAGTTTTTCCTTTGCCACAAAGGTGAACCTCCAGCCAACAGTACATGCCCGCTGCTGTTCCACCTGGGGGATGTCAATGACAACAAGCCAAGGCTGGCAAGCAAAAGCGTCATTTTGTGTGGAAACAAGGGCGACAGGGCCATGGTGCCTGTCATAGACCCAGATGATCCTCCATACAGTGGGCCCTTTGCCTTTTCTCTGGGAGGTGATGATACAAATCTGGAGCAGCAATGGAAACTAGACCCTGATGTTGGTTAGTATGTAGCTTTGCACCCACGTCAATAAAATAAATTGTTCCAAGCAAAAAGACACTTTAACTTTCTTGACGTTCTTCTCCAGGTACGGAAGGCGGCCTTATTAGCCTGAAGCCACTTGCTTATGGCAACTACTCTGTGCCACTGAAGATTGAGGACCAACAGGGCATGGGCGCACAAGATACCGTCAATGTGATAGTGTGCAACTGTGGGGAAGCAGACGTTTGCCCAGCCAGAGGGCCGCTATCAACCAGCCTCGGGGCCGCTGGTGTTGGATTGATTATTCTGGGATTTCTCATATTTTTATGTGAGTATAGAGCAGTCAATGGATACATTAATGAAACCTCAAAATTCCTGCTCGATAAACCAACAGTGACTAAGGGACCTGGTAGTTCCTTGAAAACACAACATGTTCTTGAATGTTATTTTGATGTGTGTCTCCAGTGCTGCTCCTCGTCGTTATATGTAAGTGTGGAGAAGGGGCGATGAAACACATCACCCTCCCGTACGATGAGGGCAGCCAGACCCTTATGAAGTACAACGAAGAAGGAGGCGGCGCTGCAAGCACAGTGAGTTGGTTGTGTGCTATGTTCAACTTAGTGGGAGTAAGGCAGTGACATTATATACTATATTTCTACCCAGTTTGAGGGGGTCTGCACTGTTATTTAATGTGTTTTCTCCCTATCTGCCAGGCTATGCCCACTATGCCCTGGCTATCTTCAAATGGTGAAACTGTGACAGACAGCCAGAAACTGGCCAGCGGGCAGGTACGCCTGATACCGCCACTCTCACTTCTCTCTCCCCTTTTTTTCGTGGTTGACCTTTTGAGAGACAGGTATTACGTGTTAGCCTTGTATCAATTTTAGGGTGGGTCCAAAGTCTTAACCCTCATGGTAAATTTCCGACAGCTCTAATCCAGTTGCTTTTCTTTGTATATCTAACTGAGCCTATGGGATGAACGCAGATGTGTGATTTAATATGGAGGTTCAATGGTATGCGGTTGACATGTGTATCAACTTAGTTACAGGGTTTGTGTGATTTGTGTGACAAGTAGCTCACAGGGTGAACTTTACCAGTATAGCCAGATACCACACAATTTAAGTAACCTGGAGAACCTGCAAGGAGGGGCTTCTTACACATTTTAAAGGGGTCTGCTTAACACATCTTCTCTGCTCAAATAGATAAACAGAGCGGATCAGGTCATGATCCAGAATGTGGGCAAATACAACACCGTAGGATCCATCATGGTGAGTAATAAACAGTTTTCTGAGTTTGAGAGTCTTTAAAACAAAGACTTGTGACCTGTGGATTTTTAAGGAATGGTTTAAAGTATCACAACTTGTTGAAATGTGGATTTCTGATAAAACGTGTGTAGTTGTAAAAGGCCTTGTTCTTGTCCTACTACGCTCCTCCACCCCCGAATTAACCTTAATGTGTGTCACTGACAGAGTCATTCTAACACGAGCGCAATGGAAATGCATGACACTCGCAGATTTCTTGGTGGGCAGAGCATGGTGAGTGCACACTTTGATTTATTAATTTGTGTTATGATTAACAATTTGCTGTCTCTGGCCTTTATATATATATATTTATTAAAGATATATACACTACCGTTCAAAAGTTTGGGGTCACCCAGACAATTTCGTGTTTTCCATGAAAACTCACTTTTATTTATCAAATGAGTTGCAAAATGAATAGAAAATATAGTCAAGACATTGACAAGGTTAGAAATAATGATTTTTATTGGAAATATTAATTTTGTTCTTCAAACTTTGCTTCCGTCAAAGAATGCTCCATTTGCAGCAATTATAGCATTGCAGACTTTTGGCATTCTAGCTGTTAATTTGTTGAGGTAATCTGTAGAAATTTCCCCCCACGCTTCCTGACGCACCTCCCACAAGTTGGATTAGCTTGATGAGCACTTCTTGCGTACCATACGGTCAAGCTGCTCCCACAGCAGCTCAATGGGGTTGAGATATGGTGACTGCACTGGCCACTCCATTACAGACAGCCTGCTTCTTCCCTAAATAGTTCTTGCATAATTTGGAAGTGTGCTTTGGGTCATTCTCCTGTTGCAGGAGGAAATCGGCTCCAATCAAGCGCTGTCCACAGGGTATGGCATGGCGTTGCAAAATGGAGTGATAGCCTTCCTTATCTAAAATCCCTTTTACCTTGTACAAATCTCCCACTTTACCAGCACCAAATCAGCCCCAGACCATCACATTACCTCCACCATGCTTGACAGATGGCGTCAGGCACTCTTCGAGCATCTTTTCACCTGTTTTGTGTCTCACAAATGTTCTTCTGTTTGATCCAAACACCTCAAACTTTGATTCATCTGTCCATAACACTTTTTTCCAATCTTCCTCTGTCCAATGTTTGTGTTCTTTTCAATCTTTTCTTTTTATTGGCCAGTCTCATATATGGCTTTTTCTTTGCCACTCTGCCTAGAAGGCCAGCATCCCGGAGTCGCCTCTTCACTGTAGACGTTGACACTGGCATTTTGCGGGTACGATTTAAAGAAGCTGCCAATTAAGGACCTGTGAGGCGTCTATTTCTCAAACTAGAGACTCTAATATACTTGTCTTCTTGCTGAGTTGTGCACCGGGGCCTCCCACTTCTCCCTTACCACTCTGGTTAGAGCCTGTTTGTGCTGTTCTATGAAGGGAGTAGTACACACCTTTGTAGGACATTTTCAGTTTCTTCGCTGTTTCTTGCATGGAATAGCCTTCATTTCTAAGAACAAGAAATTACTGGCGAGTTTCACATGAAAGTTCTCTTTTTCTGGCCATTTAGAGAGTATAATCAAACCCACAATTATGATGCTCCAGATACTCAACTAGCTCAAAGGAAGGCCAGTTTTATAGCTTCTCTCAACAGCTAAACAGTTTTCAGCTGTGCAAACAGAATTGCACACGGGTCTTCAAGGGTTTTCTAATCATCCATTAGTCTTCTAAGGCGATTAGCAAACACAATGTACTATTAGAACACTGGAGTGATGGTTCCTGGAAATTTGCCTCTATACACCTATGTAGATATTTCATTACAAACCAGACGTTTCCACCTAGAATAGTCATTTACCACATCAACAATGTATAGAATGTATTTCTGATTAATTTAATGTTATCTTCATTGAAAAATAAGAACATTTCTACATGACCCCAAACTTTTGAACGGTAGTGTATATATACTTCTGTTTACGCACAAAACCTTTTTCACCGTTTTAAGAGAGTAAAATTAGTCACTTGATTGGGAAACTAATCAAATTTGATGGTCTCCACTGGTCGTATTGGTGTTTGAGCACAGAACCAGGAAACTCATTGCTTAAAATATGTTTTGGATTTTGTAATGGCGCTCGATCCAGAGGCAAATGTCCTCAAAACATTTACAGAAAGAGAGCACAAAGCGATTGTGAAGGCAGAAGGTAGAAGAATGAATATGATTTGTACTTGTTTTTTTTCCTTTTAGAACATATCAAGGAATACAACCAGGAGCAACAGCTACCGGGTAAGTGGCGCTCTCCAATGATGGAACTTCATTTCATAAGTAGGCAAAAATGTAATGTCTTTGACTTGTTAACAAGGCATTTGAAAAAACCCAGGTACCCATGAAGGGAGGCTCCACCAGCTACATGCAGTCTTTCAGCATGCGGCCAAATATCCTCCTCCCTGATCTCATCGAAAGGGTAAGATCACACAGAGCACTGGTTGCAGGTTGCAGAGCACTGACTGATGAACAGGACACAACAATGATTTAGTGAATGAGAATAAATTCAATAACAAGCATATGCAGGACATGATGAGAACGAAATCCCTGTGATGTTTTACTGCCTTTGCCTTCAGCCTACAGCTCTTTTTGACAAACTGACCCAGAAAATCTATTTTTACTCAATTCCACAGAAACTCCACTTGGTTGATGGAGACATTATCGACCACCCGATGCAACAGCCCTTTGCATATGCCTACGAGGGTCAGAACAGCAAATGCCAGTCACTGGATAAGCTGTCCCTCAGCAACCTGGGAGATGAAACAGAGTTTCTGAATGATTTAGGGCCAAAGTTCATGACCTTGGGCAACATCTGTCACCAAACAGCTCCAGACAACAACACACAGATTTGAGGGTCACAGCTGGAATATGCCTTTTACATCAAGTAAGGCACTCGTCTTTACCCTGGACGCCAGCATGGTGTGTGTGGCATGGTGTGACTACTTGGGAGAGTATCTCCAGGTTATTCGTTTTTGGAGCAGATCAGTCAAAGGTTGTTTCCTAACATAACTCTGAACTGTGAATAATAGTACAAACTATTATGTTGATCAGAAAATTATTCCCCCTCCTATCATTTCATTTGATAGGTGTCATGAAAAAGTCAGAAAATGACATCATGCATAGTTCATTGTAGTTGTACTTAATTTTCCGAGCTATCCCTGCATCCTATAGGACTATAGACATGACTGGAGACTTGTATCGATAGAAAATTAATTTATAATCATATGGTAGGAATGACGTCAGAAAATAACTTGATATAGTGTACTGAACGCATTCATTTTTGCAAAACAATAACATAAGGATCAGGAATCACACGAATCTACTAGTTTAGATCAACCAATAATTCCATCATATTGTATTAACGACGTAGAAAAGTAATCAGTTTAATGTGGTGTATACGGTGCATGTTCAGGGTAAGCATCGCCCCTTTCAGTGTTTTCCATGCTTTGTTTGTGGCTATGATTAAGATCCGGATGGATATTAATATATGTATATACCGCAAAGTTTAGATTTTGTACTTTGACATTACGCACTTAAACATCTTACCTGCCGTTTGGGCACCTCCAAGCAAATTACACATTTGGTTGATTTATGAAATGAAAAGGAATAAATACACGATCAGAAAATGCACGTTAGAATAAGCCTCTCCTTTAACAGTAATGCACTGTTTCTGCAATCCTAAAATACATGTTCCTCGTACTGTACCACCTTGGTTTCTGCCCAAACTTTTGCAAATGCAACACTTAGTTTCACTTCTAATTATCTTAAAGCTTTTTTAATGTCTGTGTGGTTTAAAATGTGGCATTTGCACCGGGCCCTTAAACCTTTGCACTCACCTGTATTTTTACAGATCCAAATATTTTATCGTGACGTAATATGAAACAAGGATTATGTGCCATAAGCTTTACTTTGCTTGGTTGAAGATTGATTGACTGCACTGAAATAATTGTCATGCTCTGGTAATTTTGAATCTGTGTATTTGGACTGTTACTGGGTGTGTTGCTTTTATTTTTTTCTGTATTTTGCTGCAATGAGAGTGTTTTTGTCAATGAGTATTTCATTGTTCTTTGAACCTGTACCTACAAAGTGTTGCATTATGGAACGTATCGGCACCTGTTGAGTCTGACAGTTGAGTGTTTGTCTCGTTGAGAGTGAGGGATTTCCTTGTTTATGCCGTGTACAACATGTGTGTTTGTGTGGGTGAGTCAGGGTGTGGGCCTGTGGATCTGTACGGTAGATGTGGACCATCAACATTAAAAGACAACCATTTTGCAGTGTTATTAATGTTGTGCATCTCTTACCCACTCCCACATCTTGCTATGGACGGAATAAAAATAAGGCTAAACCAGTTATATTTGGTGTATGTGGTTTTCTGTCTTTCTTTTCCTTACTAGTTGTGGCTTCTAAACCTCCTTCAGAGCAGTTACAAATTAAACGTGACATAAAAAGGAATGCTTAACATGCCTGCAAAAACAGAACTCTCCAAACTCCAAGTTTAAATAATAATCACATCACTTCCCATGTCAACATGTAAAAGTCCTGAAAATGCAGAGTTGAGGAACTTTGGCCCAGGACAATTGAAACATACAACTTGTTGACCCCAGTCTTACTCTGCTTTCGAAGCAACTGAACACCAGCGTGACCGATCTAACAATATCCTCAAGTCAACATTAGTGGATCCCTCCTTTCTAGTTCAACCTGTTTGTCACCCTTCAGTTTTCAATCATCACTACAGCTCGAGTCAACTTCCGCTTTAATGTCATCTGTGACATACCACCTTCAAAGCTCAGAGAGCGTGTTCTCATCTACTCATTACCCACTTAACCACAGTCTCCGTTGTTAGACAGTCTTAAGTAAAATCATCATAGCTGTCACAATATACAAACTTGTACAAACTCTTGTTGTATTAAAAAGTAAGACTCTTACATTTTGTGTGTGTGTGTGGGGGCAAACAATTGCCTGAACTGCAGATAATTAACCGTTGCTTGGAGTATAAGGTGAAGTTGTACCACCTTATTGTGAAACAAAACAATAGACCCTCACTGTGACGGTTAAACCTATAAAGTGGAGTAAGAGTTCATTTCGCTGCCAAGAATTTTATTTCAGTTTCCCTCGCATGTAACAACTGCGAAATATAAAAAACACTTTTATGATGGCCCTGAACCAACAGAGCAGGTTTACATTTTGTCCCGGAGGCACCTCGTCCTCAACAATACCCCTCCTAGCTTCATTCTCTCATAGACACATTGACAATGGAGTCTTACATATAGTTGACATGGCTCCAAAAACAGGTTTGGTCCTCGCAAACAGAGCTGAAGTGCTTGCCTATTTGCAAATGGGGCGTGGACGTGAAATCTGATCATGAGTAGTCACAGGACACACATTCATATTGGGTTTTAATGTGAAAAGGACAAACTTATAGCATCCACAGCCGTGCCAGATGCAATCGCTAAACTTTGCATGTGAGTAGTTGGGATCAAAAATATATGCAAAGTTCAAAGAGGGTCGGGTGTTCCCCCTGAGTAATGAGTGCTCATGTTATGTCTGTTTTTTAGTCATCGTGAGTTGGAAAGTCAACTTATTTAGGAGCTGGTCTGAAGTCATTGCAAGATGGATCTATGGATTAGTTTAGTTCCATTGTGATACAGTAATTGTACGGATTCAAGTTTATCATCTTCCAGACATTAGATGGAATATTAAGAGTATTTCACAACGAGGACGACCGGTGTGAATTAGGAACACATTCATCTGAGGTCCTGGATACTGAAACATAACAGCCACGTTGCCGAACTCTGTATTGTACGTCTATTAGCCTTCTGAGTAGTAAGCAGGTTGTGAATCATTATTATGTTATTCTTTCTTAATTCTTTTGTGACCGATCGCTGAACACATTTCATCAAAACAAACATTCACTCTGCCCTTGACCTATTGTTGTAGACTGTTCCCTAAATTCTCAGGTGGCAATCACCTTGAAGGGAGAGGCAGGGTGGTAATGTATATATGAGAGTGATATGAGCCGTATATATGAGAGTTACCTGAGCCGTGCCACGTCTCCCAGTACACCCTGCGTTCACTTCAGTCACTTTATCGTATTCACAAAAACACTCTCCCATAATAAAGTCACATTTGGAAGTGATAGGAAATGTTCATGACGCTCATCTCCACTGGGTCTAAGTGTAAGTAGAGAAAAAAAGGCACCTTGCACAGCTGCATGCATGACCAACGTCAGCCAACCCGCTGCCTGCAGGTATTGTGGGCTGTCCCACTCTAACTCGAGCTGTATTGACTCTTTGGAGCATTCCCACAGAGCACATTGGACAGAGTGGATCACGATGAGGACTTTTTCCCTGCTTCTGCTGGTAAGTTAAGTTGGGAGAAAGATTTGGTTCACAATGAACACGATGAACAAGGTGAATGTTTAGAAATGATAGCACATGTACTGAGTGTCTAGTTGTTGACTGTCAAAGTGTTATTTTTAAGTTTAAGTTTATCAAACAAAACCAGTTGCATGGATTATACTATGAAATGCAAGTTGTGGACATGGTAATGTGCAGCTTTTAGTTTTTTTTACAGTTATTGATTTTGTTTTACAGTTATTGATTCAAACATCTTCGATGACTTTACCTTTGACTTGAATGGTAAACTCAATTAACAGGACTTCTTCTCTCGCTTTGGTTTCCCATCACATTCTAAAGTCATAGAGATTAGATGAAGTGGAAACCGTATTTGTTGCCCATATGTGCATGTGAACGTGGTTCTGCACGTTGTGGACATATCTACATAGATGTTAACTGAATAACAAAATACAGTGAATAAAATGCAGGGGGTGTCAGGATACAGTGATGGATCAAGTAGTTATATTGGATCACTTTTCTTGTCGTTGTAGGTTGCATTAGCAGCCCAGGCAGAGTCTGGACATGGGAAGCACACGAGGCGTGCTAAGCGGGTAATTACTTTGCGTTTGGAATTGTAACCATCGGCTACAATGGTTTGATGTGAGCAAAAATGACAGCTGTGAACTTTACTAATCCACAGGAGCTTTTGCTGCGTTCCAAAAGAAGGTGGGTTTTGTCTACGATTGAACTAAAAGAGGAAGAAGCTGTCGTGGGGGAAAGAACACTTGTTTCAAAGGTGAAGACTTTTTTTTGTAAATGAAATTATCAAACAGTGTGGAAGCTCATTCTTGTCCGGCTCCGACATGCAAACTATATCAACTCAGTTGTTTGTGTTTGGACTCTAGATGTTTAATGACAAGAAAACACACGATGATCATCCATCCGAATTCCATCTCAGTGGAAAGGGTGTGGATGACGGCTATTTTCGAATTGATGAAAAAAACGGAGAGGTGTTTCTCTTAAAAAAAATTGACAGAGAGAAAACCCCCCATTTCGAGGTGAGTTTCATACTGGAATACCAGTTCCTCTGACAGTAGATACACTTTCATTGATTTTTTTGTAACCACTGGAAATCATCTTTCATGTGTTCCTTTACTCACAGATGAAGTTTGAAATCCTGACGGACGGCGTTGCAATAGACGATCAACTAACTATAATTGTAGATGTAGAGGACATCAATGACAATGCACCTATTTTTAAGAATCTGATTTTCAATGTAAAGGAGAACACAGAGGGTGAGTATGCAGTTGTGCATGACTCATTGAGTATGCATGCTTTCTTCTTGCAGTCACTCATATCACACATAAAACTAGAAGGGTGCTCGTAGAGCGCAAACCTCTGCCAAGGCTAACGCCCTATCTCACCACGTTAAAGAAAAACAAAATCCTTAATCCATTTGTCCAGATCCACTTCAAAAGTGAATGGGTTCTTCCTTGGGTTGCGCTCCCACCCCTATAGAGTTATCCTGTTGATATGGCTATAAAAAGAGTTCCCACAAAGTCTAGATGGTCAAACGGAGATGTGAGATAATTATCATTTCTGTTCAATAATCAAATCTGGTCTTTATCTTTTAGCCTGTCTCGCACTCATGCTGGGTTCTTGTTCATCTTGTTCCTCACTTCCTACTTTAATATAACTCGTTAATTCTTTTGTGCTTCCTTTTCTTCAATATCCTCAAGGGATCTTGCCAGTGGTGCTGGAGGTTTCTGACGACGATCAGGAGGACACGCTTAACACTAAAGTCACCATCACTATGGTTAAACAGGAACCGGCAGAGCCCAAGATTGAGTTGAAACAGCTCAGTAACACAAAGGCCCAGCTCACATTTAAAGGATGTTTTGACTACGATGTGAGGATCTGTGACCTACTTTGGGCAGCTGGATATAAACAGGCTTACACATTCATACAGATTTTTCAATATGATGTTTGTAAAATATCATACACATCTGTTACAGAAAATCAAGACATATAAAGTTACGGTTGAAGCAAAAGATCACGGGAAAGACCCTAGATCTTTATCCTCCACTGCTGTTGTTACTCTCAATGTTGTTGACACAAACACCCATCCACCAAAGTTCAAGAACAAAAAGGTAAGGGTTATCATCATCCTCATCCTAATTATTATTATTCAAGTTTGTCTTTGGGCTGACATGATGTTAAAGATAAATCTGTCCTGTCTGTCCAGTTCTATGGTGAGGTGTATGAATCACAACCCAAAAAGGACTTATTGAGAGTTGAAGTAGAAGACAAAGACACTCCGAACACTCCTGGATGGCGGGCGAAATACTTCTTCGTTGACAAAAAAGAGGAAGAATTTTTCCAAATTGAAACTGACCCAGAAACAAATGAAGGTATTCTGAACTTCATCAAGGTAATTCAGCTCATCTCAATCCATTAGAAACCTGGTCTATTCCCAGTGGAGCAAGTCAAGAATGTGTCATGAATATATAGTTAGGTTCATAAATATTTGGACATTGACACAATTTTCCTCATTTTGGCTCTATACACCACCACAATGGATATTGAATGAAACAATCAAGTTGTGCTTTAAGTGCAGACTTTCAGCTTTATAGAGGGTATTAATATCCAAATCAGGTTAATGGTGTAGGAATTACAACAAATGTTATATGTGGCAACCCCTTTTTAAGGGACCAAAAGTAATTGAACAAACGCACATAATCATAAATGTAATTGTCACTTTTAATACTTGGTTGCAAATCCTTTGCAGTCAATGACAGCCTGAAGTCTGGAACCAATAGACATCCCCGGACGCTGGGTTTCGTCCCTGGTGATGCTCTGCCAGGCCTATACTGCATATTGCTATCTCTCTGATAGGTTTGTTTAGATTTTTCAGCCTAATGATGGCTTGCTTCACTGATAATGACAGCTATTTGGACTTCATATTGAGAGTTGACAGCAACAGATTCCAAACACAAATACCACACTTGAAATGAACTCTAGACCTTTTATCTGCTCCTTGTCAATGAAATAACGAGGGAGTAAAACACACCTGGCCATGGAACAGCTGAGCAGCCAATTGTCCAATTACTTTTGGTCCCTTAAAAAGGGGGGTGCATTTGTTGTAATTCCTACACCGTTCACCTGATTTGGATGTTAATGCCCTCAAACTAAAGCTGAAAGTCTGCACTTAAAGCACTTTGATTGTTTCATTCAAAATACAATGTGGTGGTGTACAGAGCCAAAATGATGAAAATTTTGTCAATGTCCAAATATTTATGGACCTAACTGTACGTTGCACCAGTATTGATCTAAACCTGCATGTCTTTTCAGGGGAAGGATTATGAGAGGACAATTAATATAACCTTGGAGATAGGAGTAGAGAACGAAGAACCCCTTTTTGTTTGTGCAGACAAATCAACCGGCACAGTCACACTTCCACATAAAAATAAAGTCAACGTCACAATAAAAATGTTTGAAGTCAATGACGCACCGCAGTTTGACCCAGAGAAAGTTGATGTGTACCTAAAGGAAGAGGAGGAGCCGGGGAAGTGGTGGCTCCCTCCAAAGGTTACTGATCCGGACTCTGACCTAAAGAACATCAGGTTGGTGCCAAATAAGTTCATATCTGCTAAATTTGTTTCCACATGTTGCATCAAGCACAATTTTTTAAGCAGCTCCTTTCTCTTTGAAGGTTTTCTTTCATTTTTGCCTCGGCCGTTTGTCAGAAACGTCATTAACCTAATATGTTCTGCTCCACTCTCAAATATCTCCTATCTGTGATCAGGTTTGTGCTGTGCGAAGATCCAGCAGGTTGGCTGACCATTGACCCGATTTCAGGAAAAGTCACATCAGTGATGAAAATGGACAGAGAATCACCTTTTGTTGAGAAGGGCATTTACAAAGCAGTCATCTGCGCCATTGATGACGGTATGAAGGAGCTCTACTTTGTATTGTAATCAAGCACAAGCTGTAGAATAGGGTTCATTGGTAAACTGGGTTCATAAGGTGATAGTTTTTTCTTTGCCTTGGTTACCAAGGCGAACCTCCAGCCAGCAGTACATGCCCGCTGCTGTTCCACCTGGGGGATGTCAATGACAACAAGCCAAAGCTGGCAAGCAAAAGCGTAATTTTGTGTGGAAACAAGGGCGACAGGGCCATGGTGCCTGTCATAGACCCAGATGATCCTCCATACAGTGGGCCCTTTGCCTTTTCTCTGGGAGGTGATGATGAAAATCTGAAGACGCAATGGAAACTAGACCCTGATCTCGGTTAGTATGTAGCTTTACACCCACGTCAATAAAATAAATTGTTCCAAGCAAAAAGATACTATTTAACTTTCTTGACGTTCTTCTCCAGGTATGGAAGGCGGCCTTGTTAGCCTGAAGCCACTTGCTTATGGCAACTACTCTGTGCCACTGAAGATTGAGGACCAACAGGGCATGGGCGCACAAGATACCGTCAATGTGATAGTGTGCAACTGTGGGGAAGCAGACGTTTGCCCAGCCAGAGGGCCGCTATCAACCAGCCTCGGGGCCGCTGGTGTTGGATTGATTATTCTGGGATTGCTAATATTTTTATGTGAGTATAGAGCAGTCAATTGATACATTAATGAAACCACAAAGTTCCTGCTCAATAAACCAACAGTGACTAAGGGACCTGGTAGTTCCTTGAAAACACAACATGTTCTTAAATGTTAATTTGATGTGTGTCTGTAGTGCTGCTCCTCGTCTTTATATGTAAGTGTGGAGAAGGGGCGATGAAACACATCACCCTCCCGTACGATGAGGGCAGTCAGACCCTTATGAAGTACAACGAAGAAGGAGGCGGCGCTGCAAGCACAGTGAGTTGGTTGTGTGCTATGTTCAACTTAGTGGGAGTAAGGCAGTGACATTATATGCTATATTTCTACCCAGTTTGAGGGGGCTGCACTGTTATTTAATGTCTTTTCTCCCTATCTGCCAGGCTATGCCCACTATGCCCTGGCTATCTTCAAATGGTGAAACTGTGACAGACAGCCAGAAACTGGCCAGCGGGCAGGTACGCCTGATACCGCCACTCTCACCTCTCTCTCCCCTTTTTTTCGTGGTTGACCTTTTGAGAGACAGGTCTTACGTGTTAGCCTTGTATCAATTTTAGGGTGGGTCCAAAGTCTTAACCCTCATGGTAAATTTCTGACAGCTCTAATCCAGTTGCTTTTCTTTGTATATCTAACTGAGCCTATGGGATGAACGCAGATGTGTGATTTACTATGGAGGTTCAATGGTATGCGGTTGACATGTGTATCAACTTAGTTACAGGGTTTGTGTGATTTGTGTGACAAGTAGCTCACAGGGTGAACTTTACCAGTATAGCCAGATACCACACAATTTAAGTAACCTGGAGAACCTGCAAGGAGGGGCTTCTTACACATTTTAAAGGGGTCTGCTTAACACATCTTCTCTGCTCAAATAGATAAACAGAGCGGATCAGGTCATGATCCAGAATGTGGGCAAATACAACACCGTAGGATCCATCATGGTGAGTAATAAACAGTTTTCTGAGTTTGAGAGTCTTTAAAACAAAGACTTGTGACCTGTGGATTTTTAAGGAATGGTTTAAAGTATCACAACTTGTTGAAATGTGGATTTCTGATAAAAAGTGTGTAGTTGTAAAAGGCCTTGTTCTTGTCCTACTACGCTCCTCCACCCCCGAATTAACCTTAATGTGTGTCACTGACAGAGTCATTCTAACACGAGCGCAATGGAAATGCATGACACTCGCAGATTTCTTGGAGGGCAGAGCATGGTGAGTGCACACTTTGATTTATTAATTTGTGTTATGATTAACAATTTGCTGTCTCTGGCCTTTATATATATATATTTATTAAAGATATATACACTACCGTTCAAAAGTTTGGGGTCACCCAGACAATTTCGTGTTTTCCATGAAAACTCACTTTTATTTATCAAATGAGTTGCAAAATGAATAGAAAATATAGTCAAGACATTGACAAGGTTAGAAATAATGATTTTTATTGGAAATATTAATTTTGTTCTTCAAACTTTGCTTCCGTCAAAGAATGCTCCATTTGCAGCAATTATAGCATTGCAGACTTTTGGCATTCTAGCTGTTAATTTGTTGAGGTAATCTGTAGAAATTTCCCCCAACGCTTCCTGACGCACCTCCCACAAGTTGGATTAGCTTGATGAGCACTTCTTGCGTACCATACGGTCAAGCTGCTCCCACAACAGCTCAACAGGGTTGAGATATGATGACTGCACTGGCCACTCCATTACAGACAGACTGCTTCTTCCCTAAATAGTTCTTGCATAATTTGGAAGTGTGCTTTGGGTCATTCTCCTGTTGTAGGAGGAAATCGGCTCCAATCAAGCGCTGTCCACAGGGTATGGCATGGCGTTGCAAAATGGAGTGATAGCCTTCCTTATCTAAAATCCCTTTTACCTTGTACAAATCTCCCACTTTACCAGCACCAAATCAGCCCCAGACCATCACATTACCTCCACCATGCTTGACAGATGGCGTCAGGCACTCTTCGAGCATCTTTTCACCTGTTTTGTGTCTCACAAATGTTCTTCTGTTTGATCCAAACACCTCAAACTTTGATTCATCTGTCCATAACACTTTTTTCCAATCTTCCTCTGTCCAATGTTTGTGTTCTTTTCAATCTTTTCTTTTTATTGGCCAGTCTCATATATGGCTTTTTCTTTGCCACTCTGCCTAGAAGGCCAGCATCCCGGAGTCGCCTCTTCACTGTAGACGTTGACACTGGCATTTTGCGGGTACGATTTAAAGAAGCTGCCAATTAAGGACCTGTGAGGCGTCTATTTCTCAAACTAGAGACTCTAATATACTTGTCTTCTTGCTGAGTTGTGCACCGGGGCCTCCCACTTCTCCCTTACCACTCTGGTTAGAGCCTGTTTGTGCTGTTCTATGAAGGGAGTAGTACACACCTTTGTAGGACATTTTCAGTTTCTTCGCAATTTCTTGCATGGAATAGCCTTCATTTCTAAGAACAAGAATAGACTGGCGAGTTTCACATGAAAGTTCTCTTTTTCTGGCCATTTAGAGAGTATAATCGAACCCACAATTATGATGCTCCAGATACTCAACTAGCTCAAAGGAAGGCCAGTTTTATAGCTTCTCTCAACAGCTAAACAGTTTTCAGCTGTGCAAACAGAATTGCACACGGGTCTTCAAGGGTTTTCTAATCATCCATTAGTCTTCTAAGGCGATTAGCAAACACAATGTACTATTAGAACACTGGAGTGATGGTTCCTGGAAATTTGCCTCTATACACCTATGTAGATATTTCATTACAAACCAGACGTTTCCACCTAGAATAGTCATTTACCACATCAACAATGTATAGATTGTATTTCTGATTAATTTAATGTTATCTTCATTGAAAAATAAGAACATTTCTACATGACCCCAAACTTTTGAACGGTAGTGTATATATACTTCTGTTTACGCACAAAACCTTTTTCACCGTTTTAAGAGAGTAAAATTAGTCACTTGATTGGGAAACTAATCAAATTTGATGGTCTCCACTGGTCGTATTGGTGTTTGAGCACAGAACCAGGAAACTCATTGCTTAAAATATGTTTTGGATTTTGTAATGGCGCTCGATCCAGAGGCAAATGTCCTCAAAACATTTACAGAAAGAGAGCACAAAGAGATTGTGAAGGCAGAAGGTAGAAGAATGAATATGATTTGTACTTGTTTTTCTTCCTTTTAGAACATATCAAGGAATACAACCAGGAGCAACAGCTACCGGGTAAGTGGCGCTCTCCAATGATGGAACTTTATTTCATAAGTAGCCAAAAAGTAATGTCTTTGACTTGTTAACAAGGCATTTGAAAAAACCCAGGTACCCATGAAGGGAGGCTCCACCAGCTACATGCAGTCTTTCAGCATGCGGTCAAATATCCTCCTCCCTGATCTCATCGAAAGGGTAAGATGACACAGAGCTGAACGCCAGGCATCCTCTCTTAATGTTCATAAAGCACTCGTCTTAACTGATTATAAAATTCAACAAGCTGTACAGGTTGCAGAGCACTGACTGATGAACAGGACAAAACAATGATTTAGTGAATGAGAATAAATTAAATAACAAGCATATGCAGGACATGATGAGAACGAAATCCCTGTGATGTTTTACTGCCTTTGCCTTCAGCCTTCAGCTCTTTTTGACAAACTGACCCAGAAAATCTATTTTTACTAAATTCCACAGAAACTCCACTTGGTTGATGGAGACATTATCGACCACCCGATGCAACAGCCCTTTGCATATGCCTACGAGGGTCAGAACAGCAAATGCCAGTCACTGGATAAGCTGTCCCTCAGCAACCTGGGAGATGAAACAGAGTTTCTGAATGATTTAGGGCCAAAGTTCATGACCTTGGGCAACATCTGTCACCAAACAGCTCAAGACAACAACACACAGATTTGAGGGTCACAGCTGGAATATGCCTTTTACATCATGTAAGGCACTCGTCTTTACCCTGGACGCCAGCATGGTGTGTGTGGCATGGTGTGACTACTTGGGAGAGTATCTCCAGGTTATTCGTTTTTGGAGCAGATCAGTCAAAGGTTGTTTCCTAACATAACTCTGAACTGTGAATAAAAGTACAAACTATTATGTTGATCAGAAAATTATTCCCCCTCCTATCATTTCATTTGATAGGTGTCATGAAAAAGTCAGAAAATTACATCATGCATAGTTCATTGTAGTTGTACTTAATTTTTCGAGCTATCCCTGCATCCTATAGGACTATAGACATGACTGGAGACTTGTATCGATAGAAAATGAATTTATAATCATATGGTAGGAATGACGTCAGAAAATAACTTGATATAGTGTACTGAACGCATTCATTTTTGCAAAACAATAACATAAGGATCAGGAATCACACGAATCTACTAGTTCAGATCAACCAATAATTCCATCATATTGTATTAACGACGTAGAAAAGTAATCAGTTTAATGTGGTGTATACGGTGCATGTTCACAGTCACATGTCACAGCTGGAATATGCGTTTAACATCAAGTAAGGCACTCGTCTTTACCCTGGACGCCAGCATGGTGTTTGTGTGTGTGTGTCCCACACACACAGACCGCCAGCAACGCATGGGCGGATTTTCATCAAACTTAGAAATACTACTAGGGAAAGTATCTCCAGGTGATTCGTTTTTGGAGCAGATCAGTCAAAGGTCGAGGTCAAGGTCGACATGAAAAATGGCGCATAAGAACACTTTTCCTTACATAACTCTGTGAATAATAGTAAAAAAATATTATGTTGATCAGAAAATGATTCCCCATCGTATGATGTAATTTGATAGGTGTCATGAAGAAGTCAGAACATTACATCAGGAAAGTTCATTGTAGTTGCACTTAATTTTTTAGAGCTATCCCTGCATCCTATAGGACTATAGACATGACCGGAGGCTTGTATCGATAGAAAATATAGTGTACTAACGCATTCATTTTTGCAAAACAATAACATAAGTATCAGGTATCAAACAAATCTACATCCTAGTTTAGATCAACCAATCATTCCTGATCATATTGTATTAACGACGTAGAAAAGTAATCAGTTTAATGTGGTGTATACGGTGCATGTTCAGTGTAAGCATCGCCCCTTTCAGTGTTTTCCATGCCTTGTTTGTGACTATGATTAAGATCCGGATGGTTATTAATATATTTATATACCGCAAAGTTTAGATTGTGTACTTTGACATTACGCACTTAAACATCTTACCTGCAGTTTGGGAACCTCCAAGCAATTTACACATTTGGTTGATTTATGAAATGAAAATAAATAAATACACTTTTAGAAAATACACGTTAGAATAAGCCTCTCCTTTAACAGTAATGCACTGTTTCTGCAATCCTAAAGTACGTGTTCCTCGTACTGTACCACCTTAGTTTTGTGCCCAAACTTTTGCAAATGCCACACTTAGTTTCAATTCTAATTATCTAAAAGCTTTTTTAATGTCTGCGTGGTTTAAAATGTGGCATTTGCACCGGGGTCCCTTTAACCTTTGCACTCAACTGTATTTTTACAGATCCAAATATTTTATCGTGACGTGATATGGAACAAGGATTATGTGCCATAAGCTTTACTTTGCTTGGTTGAAGAATGATTGACTGCACTGAAATAATTGTCATGCTCTGGTGATTTTGAATCTGTGTCTTTGCACAGTTACTGGTTGTGTTGGATTTTATTTGTTTTGGTACTTTGCTGCAATGAGAGTGTTGCAACGCCTCAGTGCAAACCTGTGTTTCTATCTCTGGAGGTTATGTTAGTATTATTATTTTTATTTTTTTACTACAATTTTAAGAACCTAATAGAAGGTTTACTGTGGATACTGGGAATAGTTATGATGCATGCAATGTTTTATTTCTGGAAGCGATTTATTTCCCAGAGCCCCATTTTTAAAGAGTTTCTTGTTTGTGACGGACCAGCAGAGATTTGACTGGTTGACAGCTCCTGACTACACAGCCAAGAGGGCAAACTGTGCAGGGACCATTCATCGTCCCATTGTGTTTTCAGATGATCAACATGAGGCAGAAATTAGTAAAATCAAACAAAAAAGTTCATTTTCCTCTTCTCAACATTAATCGTTTGCTGTGTGCATGTGCAGACGGTTTGTAGTATCATGAAAGGAGCTGTGATTGTAAATGCATGCTGTTTTTGTTCTTGTTCGGCACCTGTTGAGTCTGACAGTTGAGTGTTTGTCTTGTTGAGAGTAAGGGATTTCCTTTTTTATGCAGTCCACAACATGTGTGTTTGTGTGGGTGGGTCAGGGTGTGGGCCTGTTGATGTGTACGGTAGATGTGGACCATCAACATTAAAAGACAACCATTTTGCACTGTTATTAATGTTGTGCATCTCGTACTCACTCCCACATCTTGCTATGGACTGAATAAAAATAAGGCTAAACCAGTTGAATTTGGTGTGTGTGGTTTTCTGTATTTCTTTTCCTCACTGCTTATGGTTTCTAAACCTCCTTCAGAGCAGTTAAAAATTAAACATGACATAAAAAGGAATGCTTAACATGCCTGTAAAAACAGAACTCTCCAAACTTCAAGTTTAAATAATAATCACATCACTTCCCATGTCAACATGTAAAAGTCCTGAAAATGCACAGTTGAGGAACTTTGGCCCAGGACAATTGAAACATACAACTTGATGACCCCAGTCTAACTCTGCTTTCGAAGCAACTGAACACTAGCGTGACCGACCCAACAATATCCTCAAAGTCAACATTAGTTGATCCCTCCTTTCTAGTTCTACCTGTTTGTCACCCTTCAGTTTTCAATCATCACTACAACTTGAGTCAACTTCCGCTTTTATGTCATCTGTGACATACCACCTTCAAAGTTCAGAGAGCATGTTCTCATCTACTCATTACCCACATAACCACAGTCTCCGTTGTTAGACAGTCTTAGGTAAAATCATCATAGCTGTCACAATAGACAAACTTGTACAAACTCTTGTTGTATTAAAAAGTAAGACTCTTAAAGGGCCCATATTATGAAATTGCCACTTTTGTAGTGCTTCTACATGTTAATTTGGGTATCTGGCATGTCTACCGTCCCAAAAACTCTGGAAAAAAACAACTCCCGCGATTTGTTGTGGTTCCTCTATGTCAGAAACTGTATGCTAGAGTGCGTCCAATGGGGTTATTGGCTTTCTCTACGTCATTTCAGCCCATAGAACACTCCCCCATAGATCTATGCACTCTCCCACCACCACTCGACCCACCAATGGATGGAACCACCATAGATTTAAGAACCACCCACTTTATTGAGCGTCCATCGGTTTGCGCCGCCATTGCATTCTTGTGAGCCTTGGAAACACTTGGATAAGCTAACTAGCAGCATGAAATGAATTCGACCACCGAGATGCTCAGTGCTCGGCTGCACAAATCAGCACAAAGCTCTTCATGTGACTCCAGCTTCAGAAGACGCAAGCTTGAGTTGGATTGAGTTCATATATGATGGCCTCCACCGTAGCCCGGAGCCCGGGAGCCGCGTAGCCCGGCAGCCGCGAACCCGGAGCCGGGAGACAAGAGCACGGAGCCGGGAGAGCGAGCTGTTGGTGTTTTTCCAGGTAGGAGCTCGGAGCTGCTTCGCTGTGTTGATGCTGTGGACTATGTGACTCTGTTTGATTGCTGTGCCTCTGCTACCTCAGCTGGCTGTGACTTGTTGGATGTGTTTGTTTACGGGTAGCAGCAGCGAGCTAACGCTGGCTTCTGTGTGTGTGTTTTGTCCCGGTAGAAGCAGCATGTATAAATAGAAAACAAGGGGGACGTCCCGCAGCTACCACCGGGCTAACGCTAGCTTCTCTGTGTGTGTTTTGTCCCGGTAGAAGCAGCATTTATAAATAGAAAACAAGGGGGACGTCCCGCAGCTAACACCGGGCTAACGCTAGCTTCTCTGTGTGTCTTTTGTCCCGGTAGAAGCAGCATGTATAAATAGAAAACAAGGGGGACGTCCCGCAGCTAACACCGGGCTAACGCTAGCTTCTCTGTGTGTGTTTTGCCCCGGTAGAAGCAGCATGTATAAATACAAAACAGCTTTTTGTCGGGAGTTAACGTTAGCTTGCTGCTAGCGTAGGCACCGGCACCTCCGTGCACCGCCGTTGTCGGATCCGGGCGTCCCGGTGATGGCTCCGTGGAGGTGCCGGTGTTAGCTCCGGGGTTGCCGTTGTTGGGGACCGTGTCTCTGCCGCTGTGGCCACTTAGATGCTTTACGTGTATCAGCAGCGAGCTAACGGTAGCTAGCTGCTAGTTTGTGTTTAAAGTTCCAGCACTTTCTGGAATGGTTGCTTGTGAACGTATTTACAGCAGTATTGCATGTGGCCCCCCACCCGGGAAGCATCGCACTGGGAGGTGGGGGGAGAGATCCCATTTCGGGTCCAGAGTGGAGGAACAATGCTCTCGGAGTCTAGCTTGTGTGTGTGTATGTGTGTGGCGTCCCGGGCATGCAGCACGTTTACATAGAAAACAATGCACTCGGACGCTAACCCGACTCGTAGCTTCTGTGTGTGTCTGTCTTTGTTAGAAACTAGCACCGGAACGTGTTCAAGGAACCCCCCCCGGTCTCCGGTTGCATTGTACCCGTGCCTGGGCACTCGCTCAGCGCCTGGGTGGCGAAGCGGAGGAGGAGGGGGAGGAGGAGGGGGGGAGAGAGCTGCGCCCTATAACTTTTGTGGCTCTTACAGATTTGCTCCATGCAGCCCGAGCACTGGTGCCGGTCACCAGCAGCTCGTTGCCGCCTCCGTCGCTTGATTTAAAATAGACTCATACCCGGGGTTTTAAGTGCATTTCACCGCAAAAGTTGCAGCAGTGTTAGCTTCCAAAGCTAGCCCCCACATCCCTTTGTCTGTGTGTGTCTGTGTCTATCTGTGCGTGTGTGTGTGTCTGTGTGTGTGTGCGCGCGCTCAGAATATATGCCCTGTATGAATAAATATACACATACAATTATATACTGTATACACACATATCTAATGCATGTATTTAAATAAATGTACATCCTTATCAGAGGGTGTAGTAGTTTTAAAATTGTAGCTTCAATGTAGAAACACAACAAACAAATACAGAAATATATGAGTAGGACAGTGACTTAAAATTAATTTAACAACCTTAAATATGCTAAGGAGAGATTTAAGACGTGAAATTGGATGTGTGTGTGTGTGTGATTGACAGTGCTTGCCTAGTTCAAAGAGGGTGGGGTCTTCCCCCTGAGTAGTGAGTGCTCATGTAATGTCTCTACACTGAGTCATCGTGAGTTGGAAATTCAACTTATTTAGAAAATGGTCTGAAGTCATTGCAAGATGGATCTATGGTTTAGTTTAGTTCCATTGTGTATAGTATTTGTACGGATTCAAGTTTATCATCTTCCAGACATTAGATGGAATATTGAGAGTATTTCACAACGAGGACGACCGGTGTGAATTAGGAACACATTCATCTGAGGTCCTGGATACTGAAACATAACAGCCACCTTGCCAAATTCTGTATTGTACGTGTGTAGGTAGAGGAAAAAAGTTATCACCTTGCACAGCTGCATGCATGACCAATATCAGCCAACCCACTGCCTGCAGGTATTGTGGGCTGTCCCACTCTAACTCGAGCTGTATTGACTCTTTCGGAGCATTCCCACAGAGCACAGTGGACAGAGTGGATCACGATGAGGACTTTTTCCCTGCTTTTGCTGGTAAGTTAAGTTGGGTAAAAGATTTGGTTCACAATGAACACTATGAACAAGGTGAATGTTTGCTTTTATGGCAAACTTGTAAACTTAGAAATGATAGCACATGTACTGAGTGTCTAGTTGTTGACAGTCAGAGTGTTATTTTTAAGATTGTTTATCAAACAAAACCAGTTGCATGGATTATACCATGAAATGCAAGTTGTGGACATGATAATAGAATGAGTGCATCTTTTCCTTTTTCTTACAGTTATTGATTTTGTTTTACAGTTATTGATTAAAACGCCTTTGATGACTTTACCTTTAACTTGAATGGTAAACTCAATTAACAGGACTTCTTCTTCTTTCGCTTTGGTTTCCCATCACAGTCTAAAGAGATTGGATGAAGTTGAAACCGTATTTGTTGCCCATATGTGCATGTGAACGTGGTTCTGCACGTTGTGGACATATCTACATAGATGTGAACTGAATAACAAAATACAGTGAATAAAATGCAGGGGGTGTTGGAGAGACAGTGATAGATCAAAGGAGTTATGTTGGATCACTTTTCTTGTCATTGTAGGTTGCATTAGCAGCCCTGGCAGAGTCTGGACATGGGAAGCACATGAGGCGTGCTAAGCGGGTAATTACTTTGCGTTTGGAATTGTAAACTTCACCTAAAATGGTTTGATGTGAGCAAAAATAATAACAGCTATGAACATTGCTAATCCAAAGGAGCTTTTGCTGCGTTCCAAAAGAAGGTGGGTTTTGTCTACGATCGAACTAACAGAGGAAGAACCTGTCGTGGGGGAAAGAACACTTATTTCACAGGTGAAGACTTTTTTTGTAAATGAAATTACCAAACAGTGTGGCAGCTCGTTCTTGTCCGGCTCCGACATGCAAACTATATCAACTTGATTGTGTGTGTTTGGACTCTAGATGTTTAATGACCAGAAAAAAGAAGATGATCATGACTCAAAGTTCCATCTCAGTGGAAAGGGTGTGGATGACGGCTTTTTTCGAATCAATGAAAAAAACGGAGAGGTGTATCTCTTAAAAAAAATTGACAGAGAGACAACCCCCCATTTCGAGGTGAGTTACATACTGGAAAACCAGTTCCTCTGACAGTAGATACACTTTCATTGATTTTTTTGTAACCACTGTAAATCATCTTTCATGTGTTCTTTTACTCACAGATGAAGTTTGAAATCTTGATGAAAGGCCTTTCAGCAGACGATCCACTAACTATAATTGTAGATATAGAGGACATCAATGATAATGCACCTATTTTTAAGAATCTTCCCCTGATTTTCAATGTAAAGGAGAACACAGAGGGTGAGTATGCAGTTGTGCATGACTCATTGAGTATGCATGTTTTCTTCTTGCAGTCACTCATATCACACATACAACTAGAAGGGTGCTCGTAGAGCGCAAACCTCTGCCAAGGCTAACGCCCTGTCTCACCACGTTAAAGAAAAACAAAATCCTTAATCCATTTGTCTAGATCCACTTTAAAAGTGAATGGGTTCTTCCTTGGGTTGTGCTCCCACCGCTCTAGAATTATCCTGTTGATATGGCTATAAAAAGAGTTCCCACAAAGTCTAGATCAGTGGTCTCAAACTCGCGGCCCGCGGGCCAATAGCGGACCTCGGGACGATATTTTGTGGCCCACACCTTAATACGAAAGTTTAATGTTAGTGCGGCCCGCGGGTTTTATATTGTAGCAACCCCGCTGTTAGCTGCTGTGTGGGACAATGTTATGATATTCTGGTTTCCTACTGTGTGCCTGTCCAGTGAATGCATGTATATGCATGTGAGTGACATGGGGGGCGGGGTCATGTGTGTGTACGTGTGAGAGTGAGTGAGAGAGAGAGACGGGAGAGAAAAGAGTGGCTTTGGATGTGCGGAGAGCAGGAGGGTGAAATTCATAATTTTCCGCCCTCTTTCGCGCAGGTCATGATGTATCCAGTGCTTCATTTGTAAATCACACGGTACCGAAGCGCTAAGTACATATGACAGCGCAGGTACGACGAGCACAGGTCCCGGAACGCACATAAAACGACGCTTAAAACAGCAGAATTGAACCCCAGCTTCCCTGAGCTTGCCCGAATGTTCAAGCGGACCATGTGCCTTTTTGGGAGCACATATTTGTGTGATAAGCTCTTCTCCATCTTGAACTTCAATAAGTCCAAGTACAGGTCCAGACGTATTGATGATAATCTTCAAGCCATACTGAGGGTCTCAACTGCTTCCTCCCTCAAGCCAAATGTGGCTCAGCTATGTGAGAGGACTCAGGTCTCTGGCAGCAGGAAGTAGGCAAGAGAAGTCATGTTCAGAAGAACCGTTCATGTTCTTCAATATTCTATTCATATTCAGAAGAACCCATTGAAGTTAAATAACTGTTAGTAATGACATTTGAGAAATTTGGATTTTTTTAGCAAAGTTTTTTTTGTGGAATACCTGATGCGGCCCAGCCTCACCCAGATACTGCCTCCAGCGGCACCCAGGTAATTTGAGTTTGAGACCCCTGGTCTAGATGGTCAAACGGAGATGTGAGATAATAATCCTTTCTGCTCAATAATCAAATCTGGTCTTTATCTTTTAGCCTGTCTCGCACTCATGCTGGGTTCTTGGTCATCTTGTTCCTCACTTCCTACTTTAATGTAACTCATTAATTCTTTTGTGCTTCCTTTTCCTCAATGTCCTCAAGGGATCTTGCCTGTGGTGCTGGAGGTTTCTGACGAGGATCAGGAGGACACACCTAACACTAAAGTCACCATCACTATGGTTAAACAGGAACCGGCAGAGCCCAAGATTGAGTTGAAACAGCTCAGTAACACAAAGGCCCAGCTCACATTTAAAGGATGTTTTGACTACGATGTGAGGATCTGTAACCTACTTTGGGCAGCTGGATATAAACAGACTTACACATTCATACAGATTTTTCAATATGATGTTTGTAAAATATCATACACATCTGTTACAGAAAATCAAGACATATAAAGTTACGGTTAAAGCAGAAGATCATGGGAAACCAGCTTTATCCTCCACTGCTGTTGTTACTCTCAATGTTGTTGACACAAACACCCATCCAGCAAAGTTCAAGAACAAAAAGGTAAGGGTTATCATCATCCTCATCCTAATTATTATTATTAAAGTTTATCTTTGGGATGACGTATGATGTTAAAGATAAATCTGTCCTGTCTGTCCAGTTCTATGGTGAGGTGTATGAATCACAACCCAAAAAGGACGTCTTGAGAGTCGAAGTAGAAGACAAAGATACTCCACACACTCCTGGATGGCGGGCCAAATATTTCTTCCTTGACAAAAAAGAGGAAGAATATTTCCAAATTGAAACTGACCCCGAAACAAATGAAGGTATTCTGAACTTCATCAAGGTAATTCAGCTCATCTCAATCCATTAGAAACCTTGTCTATTCCCAGTGGAGCAAGTCAAGAATGTTTCATGAATATAAGTTGCACCAGGATTGCTCTAAACCTGCGTGTCTTTTCAGGGAAAGGATTATGAGAGGACAATTAATATAACCTTGGAGATCGGAGTAGAGAACGAAGAACCCCTTTTTGTTTGTGCAGACAAATCAACCGGCAAAGTCACACTTCCAACTAAAAATAAAATCAACGTCACAATAAAAATGTTTGAAGTCAATGACGCGCCGCAGTTTGACCCAGAGAAAGTTGACGTGTACCTAAAGGAAGAGGAGGAGCCGGGGAAGTGGTGGCTCCCTCCAAAGGTTACTGATCCGGACTCTGACCTTAAGAACATCAGGTTGGTGCCAAATAAGTTCATATCTGCTAAATGTATTTCCACATTTTGCATCAAGAACAATCTTTCAAGCAGCTCCTTTCTCTTTGGAGGATTTCTTTCATTTTTGCTTGGGCCGTTTGTCAGAAACGTCATCAATCTAATATGTTCTGCTCCACTCTCAAATATCTCCTCTCTGTGATCAGGTTTGTGCTGTTAGAAGATCCAGCAGGTTGGCTGACCATTGACCCGATTTCAGGAAAAGTCACATCGGTGAAGAAAATGGACAGAGAATCACCCTTTGTTGAGAAGGGCATTTACAAAGCAGTCATCTGCGCCATTGATGACGGTATGAAGGAGTTCTACTTTGTGTTGTAATCAAACACAAGCTGTAGAATAGGGTTCATTGGTAAACTGGGTTCATAAGGTGATAGTTTTTCCTTTGCCTTGGTCACAAAGGTGAACCTCCAGCCAACAGGACATGCCTGCTGCTTTTCCACCTTGGGGATGTCAATGACAACAAGCCAAAGCTGGCAAGCAAAAGCGTCATTTTGTGTGGAAACAAGGGCAAAAAGGCCATGGTGCCTGTCATAGACCCAGATGATCCTCCATACAGTGGGCCCTTTGCCTTTTGTCTGGGAGGTGATGATGAAAATCTGAAGACGCAATGGAAACTAGACCCTGATGTCGGTTAGTATTTAGCTTTACACCCACGTCAATGAAATAAATTGTTCCAACCAAAAAGACACTTTAACTTTCTTGACGGTCTTCTCCAGGTATGGAAGGCGGCCTTGTTAGCCTGAAGCCACTTGCTTATGGCAACTACTCTGTGCCACTGAAGATTGAGGACCAACAGGGCATGGGCGCACAAGATACCGTCAATGTGATAGTGTGCGACTGTGGGGAAGCAGACGTTTGCCCAGCCAGAGGGCCGCTATCAACCAGCCTCGGGGCCGCTGGTGTTGGATCGATTTTTCTGGGATTGCTCATATTTTTATGTGAGTATAGAGCAGCCAATGGATACATTAACGAAACCCCAAAAATCCTGCTCAATAAACCAACATTGACTAAGGGATTTGGTAGTTCCTTGAAAACACAACATGTTCTTAAATGTTATTTTGATGTGTCTCTGCAGTGCTGCTCCTCGTCTTTATATGTAAGTGTGGAGAAGGGGCGATGAAACGCATCACCCTCCCGTACGATGAGGGCAGCCAGACCCTTATGAAGTTCAACGAAGAAGGAGGCGGCGCTGCAAGCACAGTGAGTTGGTTGTGCGCTATGTTCAACTTAGTGGGAGTAAGGTAGTGACATTATATAATATATTTCTACCCAGTTTGAGGGGGTCTGCAATGTTATTTAATGTGTTTTCTCCCTATCTGCCAGGCTATGCCCACTATGCCCTGGCTATCTTCAAATGGTGAAACTGTGACAGACAGCCAGAAACTGGCCAGCGGGCAGGTACACCTGATACCGCCACACTCACCTCTCATTCCCCTTTTTTTCGTGGTTGACCTTTTGAGAGACAGGTCATACGTGTTAGCGTTGTATCAATTTTAGGGTGGGTCCAAAGTCAGGTGTCTAAAGGACCTAAGTAGGCAAACCACAAGGAAAACAGATAAGAAAACACAAGTCTTAACCGTGATGGTAAATTTCCGACAGCTCTAATCCATTTGCTTTTCTTTGTATATCTAACTGAGCCTATGGGATGAACGCAGATGTATGATTTACTGTGAAGGTTCAATGGTATGCGGTTGACATATGTATCACTTTAATTACAGGGTTGTGTTGATTGTGTGACAAGTAGCTCACAGGGTGAACTTTACCAGTATAGCCAGATACCAGACATTTTAAGTAACCTGGGGAACCTGCAAGGAGGGACTTCCTACACATTTAAAGGGGTCTGCTTAACACATCTTCTCTGCTCAAATAGATAAACAGAGCGGATCAGGTCATGACCCAGAATGTGGGTAAATACAACACCGCAGGGTCCATCGTGGTGAGTAATAAATAGTTTTCTGGGTTTGAGAGTCTATAAAACAAAGGCTTGTGACCTGTGAATTTTAAAGGAATGGTTTAAAGTAGCACAACTTGTTGAAATGGGGATTTCTGATAAAACGTGTGTATTTGTAAAAGGCCTTGTTCTTGTCCTACTACGCTCCTCCACCCCCGAGTTAACCTTAATGTGTGTCACTGACAGAGTCATTCTAACATGAGCGCAATGGAAATGCATCAGTGGGACACTCGCAGATTTCTTGGAGGGCAGAGCATGGTGAGTGCACACTTTGATTTATTCATTTTTATTATGATTAACAATTCTCTGTCTCTGGCCTTTATATATTATATATAAATATTAGGGCTGGGCAACGATCAAAAGTTTTAATCGTGATTAATCGTATTATTTCCCTGATTAATCACGATTAATCGCATTTGTATAATCAAAATCCAATAATGAATTCAAAAGTAGTGTATAGCATACTTTTATTTTGAATGTTCTGCCATATGAACGAAAGTGCCATAGCATTTGTTGTGCAAACACTTTTAACATCAGCATTTTAATACTGTAGCAGTTAAATAAAATAGTCAGTGTTAATCTCAACTTAAACAATGTTATCAAAGCAAATCCAAAATTAAAGCTCAATGCCACTGCCAGGGCATTAATGTTATCCTGTTCGTTATGAAAAAGAAAACAACTGGCCACAAAATCCTGAGCCACTATCATATCATTAAAACAGGCAATTTCTGAGGTAACAGCAGAAACATTTTACTTTCTTCAGGGAGCAGCATAACCAGTCTAGTACCAACCAAATGTCCCTGTTAGAGTGAGACACCAGAAAACACTTTCAGTGCAGTTTGTCAATTCCTAGAACTTGACACTGTTAGTTTAAATGTACTGCCATATGAACTAAAGTGCCATAACACGTGTTGTGCGAAAAAACAATTAAATCAAAGTTAAATAAAATAAATACTTTGTGTAAATCTCAACTTAAACAATGTTATCAAAACAAACACACTTTATTTGACACATTCCACTGCTGTGCAACGTTAGTAAAGGTCCCGTGCACGTTTCAGCATAATGTCTCTCCTCTGTTTTCATCACAGTCAGAGCATGTGAATGCAGCGCCCACTTTTCATCAATATAATGCACTGTAACTCCGAGGTGATTGTAGTTACCGAGTGATGTCTGGTAGTCCCCAGAGAGAGTAACAGCGGGTGCACGTTGTAAAGTTGTCGCTTTTGCAGTCCTCTCCTTTTCATACAACTCGTGTATTCTTTGTGTGATGGTGCTTCTTGAGGGCATCTCATACCTGCAGTCATTTGTTGCGATTCTCAAAATGTTTCTCAGACTGACGTCTTCCAAAACACGAGTCGGCCTGCAGTCTGTAGCTATCCACGTCGCTATGGCATCTGTTATCTTCTCTTGCCTTTGTTTATCTACACTCCTCCCTGCATCTAATGAGTCTGCCGAAGCCTCACTCCACTGTCGGTTTCGTTGAATGGTTTGCTGATATCAACTTTGTGTTTTGCCTTGAGGTGATATTTTAGACTGGAATTACTCCGGTGATAAGATAATTCACCTTGGCAGTGGTTACAAATAACTTTGCCTTTGTCGACTCCGCTGTCTGGAAGAACTTTAAATTGGAAATGGCAATTTAAAAGCTCCGTACCCCGCGCCATGCTTGTTTATTCGCCAATTGGTTTCTTTTCCGGTTCGGCAGCAGTCAGCAACAGACTTTCACAAAATAAAAGCCTGACTTTAACAATAATACAATAAATAATGAAAACTGCGTTAATGCGCGATAAAATAATTGTCGGCGTTAAATAAGTGATGAGTTAACGCGATTATAACGAGTTAACTTGTCCAGCCCTAATAAATATATATACATATATAAACGAGATTATATATATCACTTGATTGGGAAACTAATCAAATTTGATGGTCTCCACTGGTCGTATTGGTGATTGAGCACAGAACCAGGAAACTCATTGCTTAAAATATGTTTTGGATTTTGTAATGGCGCTCGATCCAGAGGCAAATGTCCTAAAAACATTTACAGAACGAGAGCTAAAAAAAGATTGTGAAGGCAGAAGGTTGAAGAATGAATATGCTTTGTACTTGTTTTTCTTCCTTTTAGAACTTTTCAAGGAATACAACCAGGAGCAACAGCTACCGGGTAAGTGGCGCTCTCTAATGATTGAACTTAATTTCATAAGTAGGCAAAAATGTAATGTCTTTGACTTGTTAACAAGGCATTTTAAAAACCCCAGGTACCCATGAAGGGAGGCTCCACCAGCTACATGCAGTCGTTCAGCATGCGGTCAAATATCCTCCTCCCTGGTCTCATCGAAAGGGTAAGATCACACAGAACTGAACGCCAGGCATCCTCTCTTAATGCTTTCATAAAGCACTCGTCTTAACTGATTATCAAATTCAACAAGCTGTACAGGTTGCAGAGCACTGACTGATGGACGGGACACAACAATGATTCAGTGAACGAGAATAAATTCAATAACAAGCATATGCAGGACACGGATGAGAACAAAATACCTGTGATATTTTACTGCCTTTGCCTTAAGCAATGTAAGAAAGAGCCACACTGAGTGTCTTTGCACATGCCTTCAGCTCTTTTTGACAAACTGACCCAGAAAATCTATTTTTACTCAATTCCACAGAAAGTCCAGTTGGTTGATGGAGACATTATCGACCACCCGATGCAACAGCCCTTTGAATATGCCTACGAGGGTCAGAGCAGCGAATGCCAGTCACTGGATAAGCTGTCCCTCAGCAACCTGGGAGATGAAACGGAGTTTCTGAATGATTTAGGGCCAAAGTTCATGACCTTTGGCAACATCGGTCACCAAACAGCTCCAGACAACAACACACAGATTTGAGGGTCACAGCTGGAATATGCGTTTTACATCAAGTAAGGCACTCGTCCTTACCCTGCCAGTATGGTGTGTGTGTGTGTGTGTGTGTGTGACCGCCAGCAACGCAGGGGCGGATTTTCCTCAAACTTAGAAATACTACTAGGGAAAGTATCTCCAGGTGATTCGTTTTTGGAGCAGATCAGTCAAAGGTCAAGGTCGACAAAAAAAATGGCGCATAAGAACACTTTTCCTTACATAACTCTGTGAATAATAGTAAAAAATAATATGTTGATCAGAAAATGATTCCCCATCTTATGATGTAATTTGATAGGTGTCATGAAGAAGTCAGAACATTACATCATGAAAGTTCATCGAGTTGCACTTAATTTTTTCGAGCTATCCCTGCATCCTATAGGACTATAGACATGACCGGAGGCTTGTATCGATAGATTGCAAAACAATAACATAAGAATCAGGTATCAAACAAATCTACATCCTAGTTTAGATCAACCAATCATTCCTGATCATATTGTATTAACGACATAGAAAAGTATGCAGTTTAATGTGGTGTATACGGTGCATGTTCAGTGTAAGCATCGCCCCTTTCAGTGTTTTCCATGCCTTGTTTGTGACTATGATTAAGATCCGGATGGATATTAATATATTTATATACTGCAAAGTTTAGATTTTGTACTTTGACATTACGCCCTTAAACATCTTACCTGCGGTTTGGGCACCTCCAAGCAATTTACACATTTGGTGGATTTATGAAATGAAAATAAATAAATACACTTTTAGAAAATACACGTTAGAATAAGCCTCTCCTTTAACAGTAATGCACTGTTTCTGCAATCCTAAAGTACGTGTTCCTCGTACTGTACCACCTTAGTTTTGTGCCCAAACTTTTGCAAATGCCACACTTAGTTTCAATTCTAATTATCTAAAAGCTTTTTTAATGTCTGCGTGGTTTAAAATGTGGCATTTGCACCGGGGCCCTTTAACCTTTGCACTCAACTGTATTTTTACAGATCCAAATATTTTATCGTGACGTGATATGGAACAAGGATTATGTGCCATAAGCTTTACTTTGCTTGGTTGAAGAATGATTGACTGCACTGAAATAATTGTCATGCTCTGGTGATTTTGAATCTGTGTGTTGGATTTTATTTGTTTTGGTACTTTACTGCAATGAGAGTGTTGCAACGCCTCAGCGCAAACCTTTGTTTCTATCTCTGGAGGTTATGTTAGTATTATTATTTTTATTTTTTTAACTATAAGAACCTAATAGAAGGTTAACTGTGGATACTGGGAATAATTATGGTGCACGCAATGTTTCCTTTCTGGAAGTGATTTATTTCCCAGAGCCCCATTTTTAAAGAGTTTCTTGTTTGTGACGGACCAGCAGAGATTTGACTGGTTGACAGCTCCTGACTACACAGCCAAGAGGGCAAACTGTGCAGGGACCATTCATCGTCCCATTGTGTTTTCAGATGATCTACATGAGGCAGAAATAAGTAAAATCAAACAAAAAAGTTCATTTTCCTCTTCTTACCATTAATCGTTTGCCGTGTGCATGTGCAAACGGTTTGTAGTATCATGAAAGGAGCTGTGATTGTAAATGCATGCTGTTTTTGTTCTTGTTCGGCACCTGTTGAGTCTGACAGTTGAGTTTTGTCTTGTTGAGAGTGAGGGATTTCCTTGTTTATGCCGTGTACAACATGTGTGTTTGTGTGGGTGGGTCAGGGTGTGGGCGTGTGGATGTGTACGGTAGATGTGGACCATCAACATTAAAAGACAACCATTTTGCAGTGTTATTAATGTTGTGCATCTCTTACCCACTCCCACATCTTGCTATGGACAGAATAAAAATAAGGCTTAACCAGTTATATTTGGTGTATGTGGTTTTCTGTCTTTCTTTTCGTTACTAGTTGTGGCTTCTAAACCTCCTTCAGAGCAGTTAAAAATTAAACGTGACATAAAAAGGAATGCTTAACATGCCTGCAAAAACAGAGCTCTCCAAACTTCAAGTTCAAATAATAATCACATCACTTCCCATGTCAACATGTAAAAGTCCTGCAACTGAACACCAGCGTGATCGATCTAACAATATCCTCAAAGTCAACATTAGTTGATCCCTCCTTTCTAGTTCTACCTGTTTGTCACCCTTCAGTTTTCAAACATAACTATAGCTCGAGTCAACTTCTACTTGTAGGTCATCTGTGACATACCACCTTCAAAGCTCAGAGAGCGTGTTCTCATCTACTCATTACCCACATAGCCACAGTCTTTGTTGTTAGACAGTCTTAAGTAAAATCATCATAGCTGTCACAATATACAAACTTGTATTAAAAAGTAAGACTCTAAATCTCTTAATTATGGCTGTTACCGCACTACATTTTTTGAGTTTGTGTGGGTGGGGGGGGAAACAATTGCCTGAACTGCAGATAATTAACCGTTTAATGGAGTATAAGGTGAAGTTGTACCACCTCATTGTGAAACAAAACAATAGACCCTCACTGTGACTGTTAAACCTATAAGGTGGAGTAAGAGTTCATTTCGCTGCCAGGAATTTGATTTCCGTTTCCCTCGCATCTAACACCTGGGAATATAAAAAACACTTTTATGATGTCCCCGAACCAACAGAGCAGGTTTACATTTTGTCCCGGAGGCACCTCATCCTCAACAATACCTGAGCTTGTAGTGTTGGAGTCAATCACAACATCTATTACAGAAGGAGGTTTGAACTCACATGTTCACCATGACCCTGTTTAAACATGGCGTCAACATCAGTGATCCTTTCACAAGTGGACAGCTCTTTCAGGCTTGGACACACCCTTGATGCATTGAGGACGGATTAGAGGTCATTTGTCATAACTCAGACCACATTCACCTGCAACAATTTACTCAAGAATTGACAAGTATTTTCACACTTCTCAGCGCCCATACATTGAACTATTTGCGGCCACCACCACAATAATAATATGACTTTAAAATCAATATATAAAATATTGTTGCACTGTAAAGCTGTGCGCATTGTTATGCTAAGCCCCTCCTAGCTCCATTCTCTCACAGACACATTGACATTGGAGTCATACATCTAGTTGACATGGCTCCAAAAACATGATTTGGTCCTCACAAACAGAGCTGAAGTGCTTGCCTATTTGCAAATGGGGCGTGGACGTGAAATCTGATCATGAGTAGTTACAGGACACAAATTCATAGTGGGTTTTAATGTGAAAAGGACAAACTTATAGCATCCACAGCCGTGCCAGATGCAATCGCTAAACTTTGACTTTTGTGACCGATCGCTGAACACATTTGATCAAAACAAACATTTACTGTGTCCTTGATCTATTGTCTAAGACTGTTACCTAAATTCTCAGGTGGCACTCACCTCGAAGGGAGAGGTGGGCTGGCACTAAAACTTATCAATTATTATTGCCTGTGACAACCTAGACACGGTTGAGCTCTCATTATTTGAAAAGTTAGATAATTGTGCCGTTAACGTGTAAGATGTTATCCTATTTTATTTGATGTGTCTACGAGACAGCATGAGTGCAACAGAAAAGCACAAATGTGTGTCTATATTCAGTGTGTGTGTATGGTAATGAAGTACTGAATGTGTGTGACTGAGTGAGAATTAGGTATAATGTGTCAGTGACTTTAAGATCTTATTCCAGTCACTAACCAATACTTACAGTAACTTAATCCGGGTTTTTTCTAATGTATGAGAATGTATGTAATGGACTATGGCCCACTGTATACCACTTCTCAGTTTAGTCACTAGGTGTTGCCCAACTCACCCCTGACCTGCAAGCTGTCCCTCAGAACGCCGCCACGCCCCACCCCCCCCCCCCCCCGCCTTGAGCAACGCGATTGAGGCGCACTGTCAACAGTAAGCTCAACGGCAAGGGGGCGTGGCGGCGTGAGTGGCCCAGACCCTCTTTTTTTTCTGCATATGGCCCTTGGGATAAAAGTTTGGTCTAAGTGTAGGCAGAGAAAAAAACACAAGGTATCACGTTGCACAGCTGCATGCATGAACAACGTCAGCCAACGTGCTGCCTACTGGGTCTAAGTCAGGGGTGTCCAAACTACGGCCCGCGGGCCAACTGCGGCTCGACATCCATTTTTAAATGGCCCGCATAAAAAAAAATAAATAAATAACCATAAATGAATTAAAAATGACTTAAATTTTGCAATGACTTATTGTAAGTTGTTTGGATAAAAAAGCGTCAGCTAAATTAAATGTAATGTCATGGAATTGACTATGGCCCACTGTATTGCACTTTTGAGTTTAGACACTAGGTGTTGCCCAACTCACCCCTGACCTGCCAGCTGTCCCTCAGAACTATGAACAACGTCAGCCAACCCACTGCCTGCAGGTATTGTGGGCTTTTGCACTCTAACTCAGCAAATTGACTCTTTCGGAGCATTCCCACAGAACACATTGGACAGAGTGGATCACGATGAGGACTTTTTCCCTGCTTCTGCTGGTAAGTTCAGTTGGGTAAAGATTTGGTTCACAATGAACTCGATGAACAAGGTGAATGTTTGTTTTTATGGCAAACTTGTAAACTTAGAGTGTCTAGTTGTTGACAGTTACAAAAAAAAACAGTTGCATGGATTATACTATGAAATGCAAGTTGTGGACTTGGTAATAGTATGAGTGCATCTTTTCTTTTTTTTTACAGTTATTGATTTTATTTTACAGTTATTGATTCAAACGTCTTCGATGACTTTACCTTTGACTTGAATGGTAAACTCAATTTATAGGACTCTTTCTTCTTTCACTTTGGTTTCCCATCACAGTCTAGAGTCATAGAGATTAGATGAAGTTGAAACCGTATTTGTTGCCCATATGTGCATGTGAACGTGGTTCTGCACGTTGTGGACATATCTACATAGATGTTTAATCTCTCTGCCAAGGCTAATGCCCTATCTCACCACGTTAAAGAAAAACAAAATCCTTAATCCATTTGTCCAGATCCACTTCAAAAGTGAATGGGTTCTTCCTTGGGTTGTGCTCCCACCTCTCTAGAGCTTTCCTGTTGATTTGGCAATAAAAAGAGTTCCAACAAAGTCTAGATGGTCAAACGGAGATGTGAGATAATAATCATTTCCGTTCAATAATCAAATCTGGTCTTTAATCTTTTAGCCTGTCTTGCACTCATGCTGGGTTCTTGTTCATCTTGTTCCTCACTTCCTACTTTAATATAACTCGTTAATTATTTTGTTCTCCCTTGCCTCAATGTCCTCAAGGGATCTTGCCAGTGGTGCTGGAGGTTTCTGACGAGGATCAGGAGGAAACGCTTAACACTAAAGTCACCATCACTATGGTTAAACAGGAACCGGCAGAGCCCAAGATTGAGTTGATTCACCTCAGTGACACAAAGGCCCAGCTCACATTTAAAGGATGTTTTGACTACGATGTGAGGATCTGTGACCTACTTTGGTCAGCTGGATATAAACAGGCTTAAACATTTATACAGATTTTTCTACGTGATGTTTATAAAATATCATACACATCTGTTACAGAAAATCAAGACATATAAAGTTACAGTTAAAGCAGAAGATCAAGGGAAACCAGCTTTATCCTCCACTGCTGTTGTTACTCTCAATGTTGTTGACACAAACACCCATCCACCAAAGTTCAAGAACAAAAAGGTAAGGATTATCATCATCCTCATCCTAATTATTATATTTAAAGTTTATCTTTGGGCTGACGTATGATGTTAAAGATAAATCTGTCCTGTCTGTCCAGTTCTATGGTGAGGTGTTTGAATCACAACCCAAAAAGGACATCTTGAGAGTCGAAGTAGAAGACAAAGACACTCTACACACTCCTGGATGGCGGGCCAAATATTTCTTCGTTGACAAAAAAGAAGAAGAATTTTTCCAAATTGAAACTGACCCCGAAACAAATGAAGGTATTCTGAACTTCATCAAGGTAATTCAGCTCATCTCAATCCATTAGAAAACTTTTCTATTCCCATTGAAGCAAGTCAAGAATGTTTCATGAATATACGTTGCACCAGTATTGATCTAAACCTGCATGTCTTTTCAGGGGAAGGATTATGAGAGGACAATTAATATAACCTTGGAGATAGGAGTAGTGAACGAAGAACCCCTTTTTGTTTGTGCAGACAAATCAACCGGCACAGTCACACTTCCACCTATAGATAAAATCAACGTCACAATAAAAATGTTTGAAGTCAATGACGCACCGCAGTTTGAGACAGAGAAAATTGATGTGTACCTAAAGGAAGAAGAGGAGCCGGGGAAGTTGCCGTTCAAACCAACAGTTACTGATCCGGACTCTGACCTTAAGAGCATCAGGTTGGTGCCAAATAAGTTTATATCTGCTATATTTGTTTCCACATTTTGCATCAAGCACAATCTTTCAGGCA
Source organism: Limanda limanda (assembly GCF_963576545.1). Lineage (NCBI taxonomy): Eukaryota > Metazoa > Chordata > Actinopteri > Pleuronectiformes > Pleuronectidae > Limanda > Limanda limanda. Next base: position 8,848,885 of record NC_083642.1, on the reverse strand, counting down.
GCTCTTTTCTCTTTCTAAGATTTCTTTAATTTTTGCGTCGCCTGTTTGTCAGAAACGTCATCAATCTAATATGTTCTGCTCCACTCTCAAATATCTCCTCTCTGTGATCAGGTTTGTGCTGTTAGAAGATCCAGCAGGTTGGCTGACCATTGACCCGATTTCAGGAAAAGTCACATCGGTGAAGAAAATGGACAGAGAATCACCCTTTGTTGAGAAGGGCATTTACAAAGCAGTCATCTGCGCCATTGATGACGGTATGAAGGAGTTCTACTTTGTATTGTAATCAAACACAAGCTGTAAAATAGGGTTCATTGGTAAACTAGGTTCATAAGGTGATAGTTTTTCCTTTGCCACAAAGGTGAACCTCCAGCCAGCAGAACATGCCCGCTGCTGTTCCACCTGGGGGATGTCAATGACAACAAGCCAAAGCTGGCAAGCAAAAGCGTCATTTTGTGTGGAAACAAGGGCGACAGGGCCATGGTGCCTGTCATAGACCCAGATGATCCTCCATACAGAGGGCCCTTTGCCTTTTCTCTGGGAGGTGATGGTTCAAATCTGGAGCAGCAATGGAAACTAGACCCTGATGTTGGTTAGTATGTAGCTTTACACCCAGGTCAATAAAATAAATTTTTCCAACCAAAAAGACACTATTTAACTTTCTTGACGGTCTTCTCCAGGTATGGAAGGCGGCCTTGTTAGCCTGAAGCCACTTGCTTATGGCAACTACTCTGTGCCACTGAAGATTGAGGACCAACAGGGCATGGGCGCACAAGATACCGTCAATGTGATAGTGTGCGACTGTGGGGAAGCAGACGTTTGCCCAGCCAGAGGGCCGCTATCAACCAGCCTCGGGGCCGCTGGTGTTGGATTGATTATTCTGGGATTGCTCATATTTTTATGTGAGTATAGAGCAGTCAATGGATACATTAACGAAACCACAAAGTTCCTGCTCAATAAACCAACTGTGACTAACGGACCTGGTAGTTCCTTGAAAACACAACATGTTCTTAAATGTTAATTTGATGTGTGTCAGCAGTGCTGCTCCTCGTCTTTATATGTAAGTGTGGAGAAGGGGCGATGAAACACATCACCCTCCCGTACGATGAGGGCAGCCAGACCCTTATGAAGTTCAACGAAGAAGGAGGCGGCGCTGCAAGCACAGTGAGTTGGTTGTATGCTATGTTCAACTTAGTGGGAGTAAGGTAGTGACATTATATGCCATATTTCTACTCAGTTTGAGGGGGTCTGCACTGTTATTTAATGTGTTTTCTCCCTATCTGCCAGGCTATGCCCACTATGCCCTGGCTATCTTCAAATGGTGTAACTGTGACAGACAGCCAGAAACTGGCCAGCGGGCAGGTACGCCTGATACCGCCACACTCACCTCTCGTTCCCCTTTTTTTTCGTGGTCGGCCTTTTCACAGACAGGTCTTACATGTTAGCGTGGGTTCAACTTTAGGGTCGGTCCAAAGTCAGCTGACTAAAAGACCTAAGTAGGCAAACCACAAGGAAAACAGATTAGAAAACACAAGTCTTAACCCTGATGGTAAATTTCCGACAGCTCTAATCTAGTTGCTTTTCTTTGTATATGTAACTGAGCCTATGGGATGAACGCAGATGTGTGATTTATTATGGAGGTTCAATGGTATGCGGTTGACATATGTATCACCTTAGTTACAGGGTTTGTGTGATTTGTCTGACAAGTAGCTCACAGGGTGAACTTTACCAGTATAGCCAGATACCAGACATTTTAAGTAACCTGGAGAACCTGCAAGGAGGGACTTCTTACACATTTTAAAGGGGTCTGCTTAATCCTTCTTCTCTGCTCAAATAGATAAACAGAGCGGATCAGGTCATGATCCACAATGTGGGTAAATACAACACCGCAGGGTCCATCATGGTGAGTAATAAATCGTTTTCTGGGTTTGAGAGTCTATAAAACAAAGACTTGTGACCTGTGGATTTTAAAGGAATGATTTAAAGTAGCACAACTTGTTGAAATGGGGATTTCTGATAAAACGTGTGTAGTTGTAAAAGGCCTTGTTCTTGTCCTACTACGCTCCTCCACCCCCGAGTTAACCTTAATGTGTGTCACTGACAGAGTCATTCTAACATGAGCGCAATGGAAATGCATCAGTGGGACAGTCACAGATTTCTTGGAGGGCAGAGCATGGTGAGTGCACACTTTGATTAATTAATTTTTGTTATCATTAACAATTTGCTGTCTCTGGAATTTATATATATTATATATATATATATTATATATAAACTTCTGTTTACGCACACATTTTTTGCATTTTTTCAAGAGAGTAAAATGAATCACTTGATTGGGAAACTAATCAACTTTGATGGTCTCCACTGGTCGTATTGGTGTTTGAGCAAAGAACCAGGAAACTCATTGCTTAAAATATGTTTTGGATTTTGTAATGGCGCTTGATCCAGAGGCAAATGTCCTAAAAACATTTACAGATAGAGAGCTATAAAAAGATTGTATAGGCAGAAGGTAGAAGAATGAATATGTTTTGTACTTGTTTTCGTCCTTTGAGAACTTTTCAAGGAATACAAGCAGGAGCAACAGCTACCGGGTAAGTGGCGCTCTCTAATGATGGAACTTCATTTCATAAGTAGGCAAAAATGTAATGTCTTTGACTTGTTAACAAGGCATTTGAAAAACCCCAGGTACCCATGAAGGAAGGATCCACCAGCTACATGCAGTCTTTCAGCATGCGGTCAAATATCCTCCTCCCTGATCTCATCGAAAGGGTAAGATCACACAGAGCTGAACGCCAGGCATCCTCTCTTAATGCTTTCATAAAGCACTCGTCTTAACTGATTATCAAATTCAACAAGCTGTACAGGTTGCAGAGCACTGACTGATGGACGGGACACTACAATGATTTAGTGAATGAGAATAAATTCAATAACAAGCATATGCAGGACATGTATGAGCACGAAATCCCTGTGATGTTTTACTGCCTTTGCCTTAAGCAATGTAAGAAAGAGCCACACTGAGTGACTTTGCACATGCCTTCAGCTCTTTTTGACAAACTGACCCAGAAAATCTATTTTTACTCAATTCCACAGAAAGTCCACTTGGTTGATGGAGACATTATTGACCACCCGATGCAACAGCCCTTTGCATATGCCTACGAGGGTCAGAACAGCGAATGCCAGTCACTGGATAAGCTGTCCCTCAGCAACCTGGGAGATGAAACAGAGTTTCTGAATGATTTAGGGCCAAAGTTCATGACCTTGGGCAACATCTGGCACCAAACAGCTCCAGACAACAACACACAGATTTGAGGGTCACAGCTGGAATTTGAGTTTTACATCAAGTAAGGCACTTGTCTTTACCCTGCATGCCAGCATGGTGTGTGTGTGTGTGTGTGTGTGTGTGTGTGTGTGTGTGTGTGTGTTTGTGTCCCACACACACAGACCGCCAACAACGCAGGGGCGGATTTTCATCAAACTTAGAAATACTCCTTGGGAGAGTATCTCCAAGTGATTCGTTTTTGGAGCAGATCAGTCAAAGGTCAAGGTCAAGGTCGACAAAAATATGGCGCATAAGAACACGTTTCCTAACATAAGTCTGTGAAAAATAGTACAAAATATTATGTTGATCAGAAAATGATTCCCCATCCTATGATGTCATTTGATAGGTGTCATGAAGAAGTCAGAAAATGACACCATGAAAGTTCATTGTAGTTGTAGTTACTTTTTTCGAGCTATCCCTGCATCCTATAGGACTATAGACATGACCAGAGACTTGTATCGATAAAAAAGGAATTTATAATCATATGGTAGGAATGACATCATCATGACGACACTATGAAACAAATATACATCCTAGTTTAGATCAACCAATCATTCCTGATCATATTATATTAACGACGTAGAAAAGTAATCAGTTTAATGTGGTGTATACGGTGCATGTTCAGGGTAAGCATCGCCCCTTTCAGGGTTTTCCATGCCTTGTTTGTGACTATGATTAAGTTCCGGATGGTTATTAATATATTTATATACCGCAAAGTTTAGATTTTGTACTTTTACATTACGCACTTAAACATCTTACCTGCAGTTTGGGCACCTCCACGCAAATTACATATTTGGTTGATTTATGAAATGAAAAGAAATAAATACACGATCAGAAAATACACGTTAGAATAAGCGTCTCCTTTAACAGTAATGCACTGTTTCTTCAGTCCTAAAATACGTGCTGTACCACCTTGGTTTGGTGCCCAAACTTTTGCAAATGCCACACGTAGTTTCACTTCTAATTATCTTAAAGCTTTTTTTAATGTCTTTGTGGTTTAAAATGTGGCATTTGCACCGGGCCCTTTAACCTTTGCGATCAACTGTATTTTTACAGATCCAAATATTTAATCGTGACTTGATATGGAACAAGGATTATGTGTCATAAGTAGGGTTGCAAAATTCCGGGAATATTCAAAGTTGGAAACTTTCCATGGGAATTAACGGGAATTAACGGGAATATACGGGAATTAACGGGAATCAACGGGAATTAACGGGAATAAACTGGAAATGTTGTGGGTGATTTATACTAACTGTATTTACCTTGTCATATACAGACATAAATATAAACTTTTTGTTTTGTCAAAGGCTGATTTGAGCCCTGAGGAAACTTTGGGCACTTGACTATATGCTTCTGCATCGTTGTGTCTTTAACATAGGTCTTTGCACAGTATTTGCAAATGAACACAGCCTTTCGTTCTACATTGGATGGGGTGAAATGTCTTCACACATGAGAGAGTGCACGTGGCATTGTTCTGTAGAATAAGATGAGAAAAAAGTTTGTAAAAAAACACTAATGCAATGCCAGAGATATAAATAGTTAGCCAAACAATTGGAATAGTCTGTAAAAATATTTTACAATTGATGGATAAATTAATGGAAATAGGCTAGATGAACAGATGAACAATCCTCAATCAGCATGCTAATATATTTTCCCCAGTAATATCATCGAAACTTACCTGACTCGTCCTGCACACTACACTAGGCCTCAATAGCCCTGCTGTAGTGTGAAGGATGCTGGGAGTTATCTGTGCACGTGATGGAAGAATGCACAGTGGAGGGTTGAAACTCAACGTGCAGTGTGTGCTGCAGTCCATACATCTTTAGAATAGAGTTTTGAATGATGTTTTTATTGCTCAGCGTTTAATTTGCATAGTTTTTTTTTTTTTTCAAAATTCCCAAAATTCCCGAGCTTAATATTCCCGAGGAAAGTTTCCGGAAAGTTTCCGGAAATTTACCGAAAACTTTCCGCCCCTTTGCAACCCTAGTCATAAGCTTTACTTTGCTTGGTTGAAGATTGATTGAATGCACTGAAATAATTGTCATGCTCTGTTGATTTTGAATCTGTGTCTTTGGCCAGTTACTGGGTGTGTTGGCTTTTATTTGTTTTGGTACTTTGCTGCAATGAGAGTGTTGCAACGCCTCAGTGCAAACCTGTGTTTCTATCTATTCTATGTTTTTACTACAATTATAAGAACCTAATAGAAGGTTAACTGTGGATACTGGGAATAGTTATGGTGCAAGCAATGTTTTATTTCTGGAAGTGATTTATTTCCCAGAGCACCATTTTATAAGAGTTTCTTGTTTGTGACGGACCAGCAGAGATTTGACTGGTTGACAGCTTCTGACTACACGGCCAAGAGGGCAAACTGTGCAGGGATCATTCATCGTCCCATTGTGTTTTCAGATGATCAACATGAGGCAGAAATTAGTAAAATCAAACAAAAAAGTTCATTTTCCTCTTACAATTAATCGTTTGCCGTGTGCATGTGCAGACGGTTTGGAGTATCATGAAAGGAGCTGTGATTGTAAATGCATGCTGTTTTTGTTCTTGTTCGGCACCTGTTGAGTCTGACAGTTGAGTGTTTGTCTCGTGAAGAGTGAGGAATTTCCTTGTTTATGCCGCATACAAAGTGTGTGTTTGTGTGGGTGGGTCATGGTGTGGGCGTGTGGATGTGTACGGTAGATGTGGACCATCAACATTTAAAGACAACCATTTTGCAGTGTTATTAATGTTGTGCATCTCGTACTCACTCCCACATCTTGCTATGGACGGAATAAAAATAAGGCTAAACCAGTTGAATTTGGTGTATGTGGTTTTCTGTCTTTCTTTTCCTCACTAGTTGTGGCTTCTAAACCTCCTTCAGAGCAGTTAAAAATTAAACGTGACATAAAAAGGAATGCTTAACATGCCTGCAAAAACAGAGCTCTCCAAACTCCAAGTTTAAATAATAACCACATCACTTCCCATAGCAACATGTAAAAGTCCTGAAAATGCAGAGTTGAGGAACTTTGGCCCAGGACAATTGAAACATACAACTTGTTGACCCCAGTCTTACTCTGCTTTCGAAGCAACTGAACACTAGCGTGACTGATCCAACAATATCCTCAAAGTCAACATTAGTTGATCCCTCCTTTCTAGTTCAACCTGTTTGTCCCCCTTCAGTTTTCAAACATCACTATAGCTCGAGTCAACTTCCGCTTTCATGTCATCTGTGACATACCACCTTCAAACGGGAGGCATCTCGGCCTCAACAATACCTCAGCTTGTAGTGTAGGAGTCACGCACAATCACAACATCTATTACAGAAGGAGGTTTGAACTCTGGCCCGTGTTCACCATGACCCTGTTTAAACATGGCGTCAACATCAGTGATCCTTTCACAAGTGGACAGCTCTTACAGGCTTGGACACACCCTTGATGTATTGAGGACGGATTAGAGGTCATTTGTCATAACTCAGACCACATTCACCTGCAACAATTTACTCAAGAATTTACAAGTATTTTCACACTTCCCAGCGCCCATACATTGAACTATTTGCGGCCACCACCACAATAATAATATTTTAAAATCGTCAATGTGACTTTAAAATCAATATATAAAATATTGTTGCACTGTAAAGCTATGTGCATTGTTACGCTAAGCCCCTCCTAGCTCCATTCTCTCACAGACACATTGACATTAGATTCATACATCTAGTTGACATGGCTCCAAAAACATGATTTGGTCCTAGTGGGTTTTAATGTGAAAAGGACAAACTTATAGCACCCACAGCCATGCCAGATGCAATCGCTAAACTTTGCATGTGACTTTTGTGACCAATCGCTGGACACATTTGATCAAAACAAACATTCACTGTGTCCTTGACCTATTGTTTCAGACTGTTCCCTAAATTCTTTTTAATGGGCCCTTATCAAAAAAACTAACAATTAAGTAAAACTTAAATGGCACTTACTAATTGCACTTTGTAGTTTTGCTTTATTTTTTGAAGAAATTGTACTATCTTGATTCTTGTTGTTTTGGGTTTGTACCCTCGGGGTTGAATGCACTTGTTGTAAGTCGCTTTGGATAAAAAAGCGTCAGCTAAATGAAATGTAATGCAATGGACTATGGCCCACTGTATTGCACTTTTGAGTTTAGACACTAGGTGGGGCGCAACTCACCGTGACCTGCCAGCTGTCCCTCAGAACGATGAACAACATCAGCCAACCTGCTGCCTGCTGGTATTGTGGGCTGTTGCACTCTAACTCAGCTAATTGACTCTTTCGGAGCACTCCCACAGAGCACATAGGACAGAGTGGATCAGGATGAGGACTTTTTCCCTGCTTCTGCTGGTAAGTTAAATTGGGTAAAAGATTTGGTTCACAATGAACACGATGAACAAGGTGAATGTTTGTTTTTTTGGCAAACTTGTAAACACATGTACTGAGTGTCTAGTTGTTGACCGTCAAAGTGTTATTTTTAAGTTTAGGTTTATCAAACAAAACCAGTTGCATGGATATGCTATGAAATGCAAGTTGTGGACATGGTAATAGCATGAGTGCAGTTTTTTTTTATAGTTATTGATTTTGTTTTACAGTTATTGATTCAAACGTCTTCAATGACTTTACCTTTAACTTGAATGGTAAACTCAATTTACAGGACTTCTTCTCTTGCTTTGGTTTCCCATCACAGTCTAAAGTCGTAGAGATTAGATTAAGTGGAAACCGTATTTGTTGCCCATATGTGCATGTGAACGTGGTTCTGCATGTTGTGGACATATATACATAGATGTTAACTGAATAACTAAATACAGTGAATCAAATTCAGGGGGTGTTGGAGAGACAGTGATACATCAAAGGAGTTATATTGGATCACTTTTCTTCTCATTGTAGGCTGCATTAGCAGCCCTGGCAGAGTCTGGACATGGGAAGCACAAGAGGCGTGCTAAGCAGGTAATTACTTTGCGTTTGGAATTGTAAACTTCAGCTAAAATGGTTTGATGTGAGCAAAAATGATAACAGCTATGAACTTTACTAATCCACAGGAGCTTTTGCTGCGTTCTAAAAGAAGGTGGGTTTTGTCTACGATCGAACTAACAGAGGAAGAACCTGTCGATGGGGAAAGAACACTTGTTTCAAAGGTGAAGACTTTTTTTGGTAGAGGAAATTACCAAACAGTGTGGCAGCTCGTTCTTGTCTGGCTCCGACATGCAAACAATATCAACTCAGTTGTGTGTGTTTGGACTCTAGATGTTTAATGACCAGAAAAAAGAAGATGATCATGACTCAAAGTTCCATCTCAGTGGAAAGGGTGTGGATGACGGCTTTTTTCAAATCAATGAATTAAACGGAGAGGTTTATCTCTTAAAAAAAGTTGACAGAGAGAAAAACCCCCATTTCGAGGTGAGTTTCATACTGGAATACCAGAATCTCTGACAGTAGATCAACTTTCATTGACTTTTTTTGTAACCCCTGCAAATCATCGTTCATGTGTTCTTTTACTCACAGATGAAGTTTGAAATCTTGACGAAAGGCCTTTCAGCAGACGATCCACTAACTATAATTGTAGATATAGCAGACATCAATGACAATGCACCTATTTTTAAGAATCTTCCCGTGATTTTCAATGTAAAGGAGAACACAGAGGGTGAGTATGCAGTTGTGCATGACTCATAGAATATGCATGTTTTCTTCTTGCAGTCACTATTATCACACATAAAACTAGAAGGGTGCTCGTAGAGCGCAAACCTCTGCCAAGGCTAACGCCCTATCTCACCACGTTAAAGAAAAACAAAATCCTTAATCCATTTTTCCAGATCGACTTAAAAAATGAATGGGTTCTTCCTTGGGTTGTGCTCCCACCCCTCTAGAGTTATCCTGTTGCTATGGCTATATAAAGAGTTCCCACAAAGTCTAGATGGTCAAATGGAGATGTGAGATAATACTCGTTTCTGTTCAATAATCAAATCTGGTCTTTATCTTTTAACCTGTCTCGCACTCATGCTGGGTTCTTGTTCATCTTGTTCCTCACTTGCTACTTTAATATAACTCGTTAATTCTTTTGTGCTTCCATTTCCTCAATGTCCTCAAGGGATCTTGCCAGTGGTGCTGGAGGTTTCTGACAAGGATCAAAAGGACACACCTAACTCTGAAGTCACCATCACTATGGTTAAACAGGAACCGGCAGAGCCCAAGATTGAGTTGAAACAGCTCAGTGACACAAAGGCCCAGCTCACATTTAAAGGATGTTTTGACTACGATGTGAGGATCTGTGACCTACTTTGGGCAGCTGGATATAAACAGGCTTACACATTCATACAGATTTTTCAATATGATGTTTTTAAAATATCATACACATCTGTTACAGAAAATCAAGACATATAAAGTTACGGTTAAAGCAGAAGATCATGGGAAACCTAAAACTTTATCCTCCACTGCTGTTGTGACTCTCAATGTTGTTGACACAAACACCCATCCACCAAAGTTCAAGAACAAAAAGGTAAGGATTATCATCATCCTCATCCTAATTATTATTATTAAAGTTTATCTTTGGGCTGACATATGATGTTAAAGATAAATCTGTCCTGTCTGTCCAGTTCTATGGTGAGGTGTATGAATCCCAGCCCAAAAAGGACGTCTTGAGAGTCGAAGTAGAAGACAAAGACACTCCACACACTCCTGGATGGCGGGCCAAATATTTCTTCGTTGACAAAAAAGAGGAAGAATTTTTCCAAATTGAAACTGACCCCGAAACAAATGAAGGTATTCTGAACTTCATCAAGGTAATTCAGCTCATCTCAATCCATTAGAAAACTTTTCTATTCCCATTGAAGCAAGTCAAGAATGTTTCATGAATATACGTTGCACCAGTATTGATCTAAACCTGCATGTCTTTTCAGGGGAAGGATTATGAGAGGACAATTAATATAACCTTGGAGATAGGAGTAGAGAACGAAGAACCCCTTTTTGTTTGTGCAGACAAATCAACCGGCACAGTCACACTTCCACCTATAGATAAAATCAACGTCACAATAAAAATGTTTGAAGTCAATGACGCACCGCAGTTTGAGACAGAGAAAATTGATGTGTACCTAAAGGAAGAAGAGGAGCCGGGGAAGTTGCCGTTCAAACCAACGGTTACTGATCCGGACTCTGACCTTAAGAGCATCAGGTTGGTGCCAAATAAGTTTATATCTACTAAATTTGTTTCCACATTTCGCATCAAGAACAATTTTTCAACAAGCTCCTTTCTCTTTGGAGGATTTCTTTCATTTCTGCGTCGGCCGTTTGTCAGAAACATCATCAATCTAATATGTTCTGCTCCACTCTCAAATATCTCCTCTCTGTGATCAGGTTTTTGCTGTTAGAAGATCCAGCGGGTTGGCTGACCATTGACCCGATTTCAGGAAAAGTCACATCAGTGAAGAATATGGACAGAGAATCACCCTTTGTTGAGAAGGGCATTTACAAAGCAGTCATCTGTGCCATTGATGACGGTATGAAGGAGTTCTACTTTGTATTGTAATCAAACGAAAGCTGTAAAATATGATTCATTGGTAAACTGGGTTCATCAGGTGATAGTTTTTTCTTTACCTTGGTTACCAAGGTGAACCTCCAGCCAGCAGTACATGCCCGCTGCTGATCCACCTGGGGGATGTCAATGACAACAAGCCAAAGCTGGCAAGCAAAAGCGTCATTTTGTGTGGAAACAAGGGCGACAGGGCCATGGTGCCTGTCATGGACCAAGATGATCCTCCATACAGTGGGCCCTTTGCCTTTTCTCTGGGAGGTGATGATACAAATCTGGAGCAGCAATGGAAACTAGACCCTGATGTTGGTTAGTATGTAGCTTTGCACCCACGTCAATGAAATAAATAGTTCCAACCAAAAAGACACTATTAAACTTTCTTGACGTTCTTCTCCAGGTACGGAAGGCGGCCTTGTTAGCCTGAAGCCACTTGCTTATGGCAACTACTCTGTGCCACTGAAGATTGAGGACCAACAGGGCATGGGCGCACAAGATACCGTCAATGTGATAGTGTGCGACTGTGGGGAATCAGATGTTTGCCCAGCCAGAGGGCCGCTATCAACCAGCCTCGGGGCCGCTGGTGTTGGATCGATTATTCTGGGATTGCTCATATTTTTATGTGAGTATAGAGCAGTCAATGGATACATTAATGAAACCACAAAGTTCCTGCTCAATAAACCAACTGTTCCTTGAAAACACAACATGTTCTTAAATGTTAATTTGATGTGTGTCTGCAGTGCTGCTCCTCGTCTTTATATGTAAGTGTGGAGAAGGGGCGATGAAACACATCACCCTCCCGTACGATGAGGGCAGCCAGACCCTTATGAAGTACAACGAAGAAGGAGGCGGCGCTGCAAGCACAGTGAGTTGGTTGTGTGCTATGTTCAACTTAGTGGGAGTAAGGCAGTGACATTATATGCTATATTTCTACCCAGTTTGAGGGGGTCTGCACTGTTATTTAATGTGTTTTCTCCCTATCTGCCAGGCTATGCCTTCTATGCCCTGGCTATCTTCAAATGGTGTAACTGTGACAGACAGCCAGAAACTGGCCAGCGGGCAGGTACGCCTGATACCGCCACTCTCACCTCTCGTTCCCTTTTTTTTCTTGGTCGACCATTTGATGGTTTCCACTGGTCGTCTTGGTGTTTGAGCACAGAACCAGGAAACTCATTGTTTAGAATTTATTTTGGATTTTGTAATGGCTCTCGATCCAGAGGCAAAGCTCCTAAAAACATTTACAGAAAGAGAGCGACAAAATGATTGTGAAGGTAGAAGAATGAATATGCTTGGTTCTTGTTTTCTTCCTTTTAGAACTTTTCAAGGAATACAAGCAGGAGCAACAGCTACCTGGTAAGTGGTGTTCTCTAACGATGGAACTTCTGTTAATAAGTAGGCAAAAATAACAAGGAATTTGAAAAACCCCAGGTAACCATGAAGGGAGGCTCCACCAGCTACATGCAGTCTTTCAGCATGCGGTCAAATATACTCCTCCCTGAGGTCTTACGTGTTAGCGTGGGTTCAATTTTAGGGTCGGTCCAAAGTCAGGTGTCTAATAGACCTAAGTAGGCAAACCACAAGGAAAACAGGTTAGAAAACACAAGTCTTAACCGTGATGGTAAATTTCCGACAGCTCTAATCCAGTTGCTTTTCTTTGTATATCTAACTGAGCCTATGGGATGAACGCAGATGTGTGATTTACTATGGAGGTTCAATGGTATGCGGTTGACATATGTATCACTTTGATTACAGGGTTTGTGTGATTTGTGTGACAAGTAGCTCACAGGGTGAACTTTACCAGTATAGCCAGATACCAGACATTTTAAGTAACCTGGAGAACCTGCAAGGAGGGACTTCTTACACATTTTAAAGGGGTCTGCTTAACACATCTTCTCTGCTCAAATAGATAAACAGAGCGGATCAGGTCATGATCCACAATGTGGGTAAATTCAACACGGCAGGGTCCATCATGGTGAGTAATAAATAGTTTTCTGGGTTTGAGAGTCTATAAAACAAAGACTTGTGACCTGTGGATTTTAAAGGAATAGTTTAAAGTAGCACAACTTGTTGAAATGGGGATTTCTGATAAAACGTGTGTAGTTGTAACAGGCCTTGTTCTTGTTCTACTACGCTCCTCCACCCCCGAGTTAACCTTAATGTGTGTCACTGACAGAGTCATTCTAACATGAGCGAAATGGAAATGCATCAGTGGGACACTCGCAGATTTCTTGGAGGGCAGAGCATGGTGAGTGCACACTTTGATTTATTAATTTGTGTTGTGATTAACAATTCGCTGTCTATTGCCTTTATATATATATACTTCTGTTTACGCACAAACTTTTTTCACCGTTTCAAGAGAGTAAAATGAATCACCTGATTGGGAAACTAATCAACTTTGATGGTCTCCACTGGTCGTATTGGTGTTTGAGCACAGAACCAGGAAACTCATTGCTTAAAATATGTTTTGGATTTTGTAATGGCGCTCGATCCAGAGGAAAATGTCCTCAAAACATTTACAGAAAGAGAGCGACAAAACGATTGTGAAGGCAGAAGGTAGAAGAATGAATATTCTTTGTACTTGTTTTCGTCCTTTTAGAACTTTTCAAGGAATACAAGCAGGAGCAACAGCGACCGGGTAAGTGGCGCTCTCTAATGATCGAACTTCATTTCATGAGTAGGCAAAAATGTAATTTCTTTGACTTGTTAACAAGGCATTTGAAAAACCCCAGGTACCCATGAAGGGAGGCTCCACCAGCTACATGCAGTCTTTCAGCATGCGGCCAAATATCCTCCTCCCTGATCTCATCGAAAGGGTAAGATCACACAGAGCTGAACGCCAGGCATCCTCTCTTAATGCTTTCATAAAGCACTCGTCTTAACTGATTACCAAATTCAACAAGCTGTACAGGTTGCAGAGCACTGACTGATGGACGGGACACAACAATGATTTAGTGAATGAGAATAAATTCAATAAAAAGCATATGCAGGACATGATGAGAACGAAATCCCTATGATGTTTTACTGCCTTTGCCTTAAGCAATGTAAGAAAGAGTCACACTGAGTGACTTTGCACATGCATTCAGCTCTTTTTGACAAACTGACCCAGAAAATCTATTTTTACTCAATTCCACAGAGAATCCACTTGGTTGATGGAGACATTATCGACCACCCGATGCAACAGCCCGTTGATTATGCCTATGAGGGTCAGAACAGCGAATGTCAGTCACTGGATAAGCTGTCCCTCAGCAACCTGGGAGATGATACAGACTTTCTGAATGATTTAGGGCCAAAGTTCATGACCTTGGGCAACATCTGTCACCAAACAGCTTCAGACAACAACACAGATTTGAGGGTCACAGATGGAATTTGAGTTTTACATCAAGTAAGGCACTCGTTTCCAGTAAATCTTGACAGGGTAGAGTGGGATTATCTTTTTTTTACTTTAGGGAAATTTGGTTTTGGGGAAAATTTTGTTTCATGGGTCAGGTTATTATATGCTTCTCCTCAGGCTTGGGTCAGGACAAATGGCACCAATTCTGAATATTTTCAGTTACATCGTTCTACAAGGCAGGGTTGCCCTTTAAGTCCGCTCTTATTTGCCATTGTGATGGAGCCTCTAGCAATTGCTCTGCGGTCTCATCCTGATATATGTGGTATAGCCAGAAATGGAGTAGAGCTGAAGGTGGCGCTGTACGCGGATGATATTTTGTTGTTTTTGTCCCATCTGTCACGTTCTATTCCTGCAGCCCTCTCAGTCCTAGACAAATTTAGTAGATTCTCAGGATATAAGCTTAATCTGGGCAAAAGTGAAATGTTTACTGTTAATGGAGAGGTTAATGACGATTCACTTCAACTCCCAAATGTACCATTTAAGATTGTGAACTCTGGCTTTGTTTATCTCGGAGTACATGTTACCAAAACGTTGGCTAATATCTATAGGAATAATTATCTCTCTCTGCTCACAAAAATTAAACAAGATTTTGAGCGATGGTCGCTACTTAATCTTTCCATAGCTGCCAGCATCAATGCAATTAAAATGAACATTTTCCCGCGCTTTTTATATTTATTCCAATGCATTCCGATCTTCCTTCCTCTTTCATTCTTTCGTAAAGTAGATAGTCTTATTCTTGATTTTATTTGGAACAGAAAAACTCCTAGGTTGCGTTTACAAGTCTTACAGAGGCCCAAGGCTCTGGGCGGAATGGTGTTGCCAAACTTCCTTTACTATAATTGGGCAACAAACATTAGAAATTTGAACTATTGGGTTAATTATGAAGATATTGAGGTCCCTCCATCATGGTTGATCCTGGAAGCAAATTCTGTTCATCCGGTATCATTGAAAGCCTTACTGTACTCTCCCTTGCCTTTTTCTATTTCTGGTTATACTAACAATGTGATTGTGGCCTCCAGTATTAAAATATGGACTCAATTTAGACGTCATTTTGGCCTGCAAACACTTTCTATTGGTGCTCCACTTGCAACTAATCCTACTTTTCCCCATCGTTATTGGATAGCACTTTCTCTATATGGCCTAGGCTGGGCATAAAAACTCTTAGAGACATGTATCTCGATTCCATTTTTGCTTCCTAAAGGACATTTTTTTAGATATCTTCAAATTCAAAATTTTGTCCGTAGCTCATTCCCACAATACCCTGCTCTTCCTAGGCCTTCAGATCTCGAAACATTTCTGAAGCCTCTGTCTTCATTAAAGGGGGCAATCTCTTCTATTTATTTAAATATTCATAACCTTCGTCAAGGCTCTTCTATTGTATTTAAAACAGTTTGGGAGACAGATCTTGGTGAGGTGATTTCAGATGATGTTTGGGAGGGGATTTTACGGAGGGTACATAGATCTTCAATCTGTGCTGGGCACAGCTTTATGCAATGCCGAATCCTCCATCAAGCTCACTACACTAAAGCTCGGCTTGCAAGAATATTTGATACAGTGTCTCCCCTATGCGAACGATGTCAACAAGCCACAGCAAATTATTCACATATGTTTTGGAGCTGTTCCTCTCTGGCTAGATTTTGGTCTGAGATCTTTAGTACTTTATCCAAGGTAATTGGAAAGGATGTTTCTCCCAATGCCTTAACTGTCCTGTTTGGTGTATGGCCTTTCCCACTTACTCTTTCCCCAGCTGATAAGGACTTGATAGCATTCACAACTCTGCTGGCCAGGAGGTTGATATTACTAAAATGGAAATCCCGAGTCCCACCAACCTATACTCACTGGGTTAAGGAGGTGCTCTATTTTCTTAAATTAGAAACAATTAGACTGACTTTGATTGGTAAGGCTGTTTTTTTTGAGAAGTCCTGGAATCCCTTTCTGTCTTATGTCAATAGCACAAGCTGTCGGATCACTGTGAGCTAAGTACTGCCTTGCTGAACTTGTGTTTCTTTTCTTTTCTTTCTTTTATTATAATTTTTTTTTTCTCTCTTAATTTTTTATTTAATTTATTTTTATTTTTTAGTATTGATCATATATATTTAATTATTCATTCATTTATTTTTAGTATTACTATTATATTGTTGTTATTATTATTATTATTAAGATTTATGTCATCTATTCTTTGCAATTCTTGATTTTTCAACAATATGTGCTCATCTGTTGGGGCTGGGTGCCGGAGGGAGGGGGGTTGGGGGTTGGTATCTGTTCTGTGGTATGTTGGAATAACATTTGTAATTGTTATTGATGGAACAGTATTGTTTGTTTGTTAAATATGTAAAAAATTCAATAAACAGATTGTTAAAAAAATAATAATAATAATAATCCAGCACTTAAAAAAAAGTAAGGCACTCTTCTTTACCCTGCACGTCAGAATTGGATGTGTGTTTGTGTGTGTGTGTTTGTGTCCCACACAAACAGACCGCCAAACAACGCAGGGGCGGATTTCATCAAACTTAGATATACTACTTGGGAGAGTATCTCCAGGCGATTAGTTTTTGGAGTAGTTCAGTCAAAGGTCAAAGTTAAGGTCCACAAAAACATGTTTCCTAACATAACTCTGTGAATAATAGTAGAAAATATTATGTTGATCAGAAAATGACTCCCCTTCGTATGATGTCATTTGATAGGTGTCATGAAGACGTCAGAACATGCATAGTTCATTGTAGTTCGAGCTATCTCTGCATCCTATAGGACTATAGACATGACCGGAGACTTGTATCGATAGAAAATGAATTTATAATCATATGGTAGGAATGACGTCATCATGGAGACAATATGAAGTCAGAAAAGCATCTACACATCTCAGCTCTCCAGCGGCAGGCATGTTTGTTGAAAACAAATTCAACCCAAGCGCTCTTTGGTGACGTGGTTGATTACGTTACTGTTGATCATCTGTCCACTATCGTATAAAGCCCGCCCTGACAATTTGATTAGTCCAAACAGCTTCTGTTCGGGCATAGTTTCTCCCCAACGGATCAACGCCAGACCGAACTTCCCGACCTCAAATGTTGTGGACGGGGCTAAGTTCGTCTGGCACCCAGGCTACCATTTCATAAGAGTTTCTTGTTGATGTGACGGACCAGCATGTGTGTTCGTGTGGGTGTGTCAGGATGTGGGCCTGTGGATACGGACGGTAGATGTGGACCATGAACATTAAAAGACAACCATTTTGCAGTGTTATTAATGTTATGCATCTCGTACCCACTCCCACATCTTGCTATGGACGGAATAAAAATAAGTCTAAACCAGTTGAATTTGGTGTATGTGGTTTTCTGTCTTTCTTTTCCTTACTAGTTGTGGTTTATAAACCTCCTTCAGAGCAGTTAAAAATTCAACGTGACATAAAAAGGAATGCTTAACATGCCTGCCAAAACAGAGCTCTCCAAACTCCAAGTTTAAATAATAACCACATCACTTCCCATAGCAACATGTAAAAGTCCTGAAAATGCAGAGTTGAGGAACTTTGGCCAAGGACCATTGAAACACACAGCTTGTTGACCCTAGTCTTACTCTGCTTTCAAGGCAACTGAACACCAGCGTGACCGATCCAACAATATCCTCAAAGTCAACATTAATTGATCCCTCCTTTCTAGTTCTACCTGTTTGTCCCCCTTCAGTTTTCAAACATCACTATAGCTCGAGTCAACTTCCGCTTTCATGTCATCTATGACCAGTGTTGGGAAGGATACTTTCAAAACGTATTCCGTTACAGAATACAGAATACATGCACAAAAATGTAATCTGTAACGTATTCCATTACATTAACTAATCTGAGTAACGTATTCTGAATACTTGGAATACTTCCGGTTTGTATTGCATTTTTTAAGGGTATGATTGCGGCGTTGTTATAGTCAGGGGAGCAGCAGCAGTTTAAACTCTCTCTCCACCGATGCTGCGGGCCCGCTGGATGTCCGGCTCCCATCCACTCCCACCTCTGTGCCGGTCCCACCGGAGGCTGAAGTGCAGCGCCAGAGCAAGGCTGCCTCGCGTCGTGCAGCGATTGTTTCGGCGTCGGGTCTATTTTTTGCGCTTGACGCGAGCATATCGCTCCAGGAAACACACTGAAAAATGATTTTAAACGATATTGATGACATATTTTATATGATATAAATGATAAAGCATGCATCCCATAGTTTGTATTCCCCTTCTGTTGTCCTGGAGTTTTAAATTTACCAATTTGACCGATCACAATATTAAATGCCCCCCTCCATACAGACACACAAGCAGTCATAAAGATAAAAAGCGGGGGGGCGTAGAATACGTAATTTACCCTCGACACCCGACATTGAACGGAGCAAACAGCGGAGAAGTTCTTGAAGATAGATGACATTAAATTGGGACGCTGTTGCAGTTAATGTTGGAGCAACAAGTGACCATATGCTTTTATACTACTAGGTCAACGGGTGATATTATCAGCGCTGCCCGGCGCTTCAGCGTCCGGTGTGAACCCGGCGTGCCTCGCTGCTCTCCTGCAGAGCCATGACAGCGGAGCTCTGGAAGCGCAGGTCGGTCTTCTCTCACCAGGTGCCTGTAACGGTCCCGAGCTGGTAGCGGTGAGGCTCTTTCACGCCGCCGGGGCGCTCTTACGGCAGCCCTGGTCTCCAGCTGCTTCCTGGGGGCTTTGCCTCCGGTGGATTTACGAGAGAGTGAATAAACTCGAGAAGTACCGTCATGTAATCCACTGATTTCAACAATGTAACTGTATTCTGAATACCATCTATTTAATTTGTAACGGAATACAGTTACTCATAATTTGTATTCTAAATACGTAACGCCGTTACATGTATTCCGTTACTCCCCAACACTGTCTATGACATACCACCTTCAAACGGGAGGCATCTCCGCCTCAACAATACCTCAGCTTGTAGTTTTGGAGTCAGCTCTTACAGGCTTGGACACACCCTTGATTGGGATCCGTCATCAATGTACATGATCGCTGCCAACATGAAGTGAGATTAGGCATATAATCAGTTGAGGTCGATGAATATTCTACTGAAGACTGGAGGAGATTGGGGTTCTGTGCGTCACTGAAGGACACCTGACTGGAAGAGAAGAGAAGGGATTTTAAAGTTTGACAGTTGCTGAATGATTGGCTGAAGAGACCGCGCCAGACCTGATTGGACATTTAGGAACACCCACAATCAGCTGATCACTATGCAGGTTAAGTGCTCCGTTACGATCAGCTGATCGTCTGCAGCTTAAGTCTTCCTCACTGAACTTACGCTAAGCTTCATAACTCAGACCACATTCACAGGTGGTCTGGGGAGGCATGTGGCCCCATTCTTTTAGCTGAGTGAACACGAATATGTCCTGGGCTCCAATAATCAACCGCCTATACTTACCAGACCTGGAAAGTTTACTCAAGAATTTACAAGTATTTTCACACTTCTCAGCGCCCAAACATTGAACTTTTTGCCGCCGCACCACAATAATAATATGACTTTAAAATCAATATATCAAATATTGTTGCACTGTAAAGCTGTGCGCATTGTTTCGCTAGGCCCCTCCTAGCTCCATTCTCTCACAGACACATTGACAATGGAGCCATACATATAGTTGACATGGCTCCAAAAACATGATTTGGTCCTCGCAAACAGAGCTAAAATGCTTGCCTATTTGCAAATGGGGCGTGGAAGTGAAATCTGATTATGAGTAGTACAGGACACACATTCATATTGGGTTTTAATGTGAAAAGGACAAACTTATAGCATCCACAGCCATACCAGATGCAATCACTAAACTTTGCATGCGAGTAGTTGTGATCAAAATGAATGCAAAGTTCAAAGAGGGTCGGGTCTTCCCCCTGAGTAATGAGTGCTCATGTAATGTCTGTACACTGAGTCATAGTTAGTTGGAAAGTCAACTTATTTAGAAAACCATAGATCCATTGCAATATGGATCTATGGTTTAGTTTAGTTCCATCGTGATACAGTAGTTGTACGGATTCAAGTTTATCCTCTTCCAGACATTAGATGGAATATTGAGAGTATTTAACAATGAGGACGACCAGTGTGAATTAGGAACACATTCATCTGAGGTCCTGGATACTGAAACATAACAGACACCTTGCCAAATTCTGTATTGTACGTCTATTAGCCTTCTGAGTAGTAAGCACGTTGTGAATCATTATTATGTTATTCTTTCTTCATTCTTTTGTGACCGATCGCTGAACACATTTGATCAAAACAAACATTCACTCTGTCATCGACCTATTGTTGCAGACTGTTCCCTAAATTCTCAGGTGGCACTCACCTTGAAGGGAGAGGCGGGGTGGCACTAAAACTTGCCAATTATTATTGCCTGTGACAACCTAGACACGGTCGAGCTCTCATTATTTGAAAAGTTAGATAATTGTGCCGTTAACGTGTAAGATGTTATCCTATTTCATTTGATGTGTCTACGAGACAACATGAGTGCAACAGAAAAGCACAAATGTGTGTCTATATCCAGTGTGTGTGTATGGTAATGAAGTACTGAATGTATGTGACTGGTTCAATGAGTGAGAGTGAGGTGCAATGTGTCAGTGACTTTTAGATCTTATTCCAATCACTAACCAATACTTACAGGACATGAATCCAGGATTTTTGTAATGTATATATGAGAATGACATGTTAACCTGAGCCGTGCCATGTCTCCCAGTACACCCTGTGTTCACTTCAGTCACTTTATCGTATTCACAAAAACACTCTCCCAAAATAAAGTCACATTTGGAAGTGATAGGAAATGTTCATGACGCTCATCTCCACTGGGTCTAAGTGTAAGTAGAGAAAAAAAGGTATCACGTTGCACAGCTGCATGCATGAACAACGCCAGCCAACCCGCTGCCTGCTGGTATTGTGGGCTGTCGCACTCTAATTAAAGCTGCATTGACTCTTTCGGAGCATTCCCACAGAGCACATTGGACAGAGTGGATCAGGATGAGGACTTTTTCCCTGCTCCTGCTGGTAAGTTAAGTTGGGTGAAAGATTTGGTTTGGTTAGAAATGATAGCACATGTACTGAGTGTCTAGTTGTTGACAGTCAAAGTGTTATTTTTAAGTTTAAGTTTATCAAACAAAACCAGTTACATGGATTATGCCATGAAATGCAAGTTGTGGACATGATAATAGAATGAGTGCAGCTTTTCTGTTTGATTACAGTTATTGATTTTGTTTTACAGTTATTGATTCAAACGTCTTCGATGACTTTACCTTTAACTTGAATGGTAAACTCAATTAACAGGACTTCTTCTCTCGCTTTGGTTTCCCATCACAGTCTAAAGTCATAGAGCTTAGCTGAAGTTGAAACCGTATTTGTTGCCCATATGTGCATGTGAACGTGGTTCTGCACGTTGTGAACATATCTACATAGATGATAACTGAATAACAAAATACAGTGAATAAAATGCAGGGGGTGTCGGGATACATAGATGGATCATGGAGTTATATTGGATCACTTTTCTTGTCATTGCAGGTTGCATTAGCAGCCCTGGCAGAGTCTGGACATTGGAAGCACAAGAGGCGTGCGAAGCGGGTAATGACTTTGTGTTTGGAATTGTAAACTTCAGCTAAAATGGTTTGATGTGAGCAAAAATAATAACAGCTATGAACTTTACTAATCCACAGGAGCTTTTGCTGCGTTCCAAAAGAAGGTGGGTTTTGTCTACGGTCGAAATAAAAGAGGAAGAACCTGTCGTTGGGGAAAAAAGACTTGTTTCACAGGTGAAGACTTTTTTTGTAAATGAAATTACCAAACAGTGTGGCAGCTCGTTCTTGTCCGGCTCCGACATGCAAACAATATCAACTTTATTGTGTGTGTTTGGACTCTAGATGTTTAATGACCAGAAAAAAGAAGATGATCATGACTCAAAGTTCCATCTCAGTGGAAAGGGTGTGGATGACGGCTTTTTTAGAATCAATGAAAAAAACGGAGAGGTGTATCTCTTAAAAAAAGTTGACAGAGAGACAACCCGCCATTTCGAGGTGAGTTTCATACTGGAATACCAGTTCCTCTGACAGTAGATACACTTTCAATGATTTTTTTGTAACCACTGGAAATCATCTTTCATTTGTTCTTTCACTCACAGATGAAGTTTGAAATCTTGACGGACGGCGTTGCAATAGACGATCCACTAACTATAATGGTAGATGTAGAGGACATCAATGACAATGCACCTATTTTTAAGAATCTTCCCCTGATTTTCAATGTAAAGGAGAACACAGAGGGTGAGTATGCAGTTGTGCATGACTCATAGAGTATGCATGCTTTCTTCTTGCAGTCACTATTATCACACATAAAACTAGAAGGGTGCTCGTAGAGCGCAAACATCTGCCAAGGCTAACGCCCTATCTCACCACGTTAAAGAAAAACAAAATCCTTAATCCATTTGTCCAGATCCACTTCAAAAGTTAATGGGTTCTTCCTTGGGTTGTGCTCCCACCCCTCTAGAGCTTTCCTGTTGATTTGGCTATAAAAAAGAGTTCCCACAAAGTCTTAATGGTCAAACGGAGATGTGCGATAATTATCATTTCTGTTCAATAATCAAATCTGGTCTTTATCTTTTAGCCTGTCTTGCACTCATGCTGGGTTCTTGTTCATCTTGTTCCTCACTTCCTACTTTAATGTAACTGGTTAATTCTTTTGTGCTTCCTTTTCCTCAATGTCCTCAAGGGATCTTGCCAGTGGTGCTGGAGGTTTCTGACGAGGATCAGGGGGGCACACCTAACACTAAAGTCACCATCACTATGGTTAAACAGGAACCGGCAGAGCCCAAGATTGAGTTGAAACAGCTCAGTAACACAAAGGCCCAGCTCACAATTAAAGGATGTTTTGACTACGATGTGAGAATCTGTAACCTACTTTGGGCAGCTGGATATAAACAGACTTACACATTCATACAGATTTTTCAATATAATGTTTGTAAAATATCACACACATTTGTTACAGAAAATCAAGACATATAAAGTTACTGTTGAAGCAAAAGATCACGGGAAAGACCCTAGATCTTTATCCTCCACTGCTGTTGTGACTCTCAATGTTGTTGACACAAACACCCATCCACCAAAGTTCAAGAACAAAAAAGTAAGAATTATCATCATCCTCATCCTAATTATTATTATTAAAGTTTATCTTTGGGCTGACGTATGATGTTGAAGATAAATCTGTCCTGTCTGTCCAGTTCTATGGTGAGGTGTATGAATCCCAGCCCAAAAAGGACGTCTTGAGAGTCGAAGTAGAAGACAAAGACACTCCACACACTCCTGGATGGCGGGCCAAATATTTCTTCGTTGACAAAAAAGAAGAAGAATTTTTCCAAATTGAAACTGACCCCAAAACAAATGAAGGTATTCTGAACTTCATCAAGGTAATTCAAATAATCTCAATCCATTAGAAACATTGTTTATTCCCAGTAGAGCAAGTCAAGAATGTTTCATGAATATACGTTGCACCAGGATTGATCTTAACCTGCGTGTCTTTTCAGGGGAAGGATTATGAGAGGACAATTAATATAACCTTGGAGATCGGAGTAGGGAACGAAGAACCCCTTTTTGTTTGTGCAGACAAATCAACCGGCAAAGTCACACTTCCACCTATAGATAAAATCAACGTCACAATAAAAATGTTTGAAGTCAATGACGCACCGCAGTTTGACCCAGAGAAAATTGATGTTTACCTAAAGGAAGAGGAGGAGCCGGGGAAGTCGTGGCTCCCTCCAAAGGTTACTGATCTGGACTCTGACAAAATCAGGTTGGTGCCAAATAAGTTAATATCTGCTAAATTTGCTTCCACATTTTGCATCAAGCACAATCTTTCAGGCAGCTCCTTTCTCTTTGGAGGTTTTCTTTAATTTATGCGTCGGCCGTTTGTCATAAACGTCATCAACCTAATATTTTCTGCTCCACTCTCAAATATCTCCTATCTGTGATCAGGTTTGAGCTGTGCGAAGATCCAGCTGGTTGGCTGACCATTGACCCGATTTCAGGAAAAGTCACATCAGTGATGAAAATGGACAGAGAATCACCTTTTGTTGAGAAGGGCATTTACAAAGCAGTCATCTGCGCCATTGATGACGGTATGAAGGAGCTCTTCTTTGTATTGTAATCAAGCACAAGCTGTAGAATAGGGTTCATTGGTAAACTGGGTTCATAAGGTGATAGTTTTTTCTTTGCCTTGGTTACCAAGGCGAACCTCCAGCCAGCAGTACATGCCCGCTGCTGTTCCACCTGGGGGATGTCAATGACAACAAGCCAAAGCTGGCAAGCAAAAGCGTCATTTTGTGTGGAAACAAGGGCGACAGGGCCATGGTGCCTGTCATAGACCCAGATGATCCTCCATACAGTGGGCCCTTTGCCTTTTCTCTGGGAGGTGATGGTTCAAATCTGGAGCAGCAATGGAAACTAGACTCTGATGTTGGTTAGTATGTAGCTTTACACCCACGTCAATAAATAAATTGTTCCAAGCAAAAAGATACTATTTAACTTTCTTGACGTTCTTCTCCAGGTATGGAAGGCGGCCTTGTTAGCCTGAAGCCACTTGCTTATGGCAACTACTCTGTGCCACTGAAGATTGAGGACCAACAGGGCATGGGCGCACAAGATACCGTCAATGTGATAGTGTGCAACTGTGGGGAAGCAGACGTTTGCCCAGCCAGAGGGCCGCTATCAACCAGCCTCGGGGCCGCTGGTGTTGGATCGATTATTCTGGGATTGCTCATATTATTATGTGAGTATAGAGCAGTCAATGGATACATTAACGAAACCACAAAGTTCCTGCTCAATAAACCAACTGTCACTAAGGGATTTGGTAGTTCCTTGAAAACACAACATGTTCTTAAATGTTTATTTGATGTGTGTCAGCAGTGCTGCTACTCATCTTTATATGTAAGTGTGGAGAAGGGGCGATGAAACACATCACCCTCCCGTACGATGAGGGCAGCCAGACCCTTATGAAGTACAACGAAGAAGGAGGCGGCGCTGTAAGCACAGTGAGTTGGTTGTGTGCTATGTTCAACTTAGTGGGAGTAAGGCAGTGACATTATATAATATATTTCTACCCAGTTTGAGGGGGTCTGCACTGATATTTAATGTGTTTTCTCCCTATCTGCCAGGCTATGCCCACTATGCCCTGGCTATCTTCAAATGGTGTAACTGTGACAGACAGCCAGAAACTGGCCAGCGGGCAGGTACGCCTGATACCGCCACTCTCACCTTTCTCTCCCCTTTTTCCGTGGTTGACATTTTGAGAGACAGGTCTTCAATGTTAGCCTGCGTTCAATTTTAGGGTGGGTCCAAAGTCAGGTGTCTAAAAGACCTAAGTAGGCAAACCACAAGGAAAACAGATTAGAAAACACAAGTCTTAACCCTGATGGTAAATTTCCAACAGTTCTAATCCAGTTGTTTTTCTTTGTATATCTAACTGAGCCTATGGGATGAACGCAGATGTGTGATTTACTATGGAGGTTCAATGGTATACGGTTGACATATGTATCACCTTAGTTACAGGGTTTGTGTGATTTGTGTGACTAGTAGCTCACAGGGTGAACTTTACCAGTATAGCCAGATACCAGACATTTTAAGTAACCTGGGGAACCTGCAAGGAGGGGCTTCTTACACATTTTAAAGGGTTCTGCTTAACACATCTTCTCTGCTCAAATAGATAAACAGAGCGGATCAGGTCATGATCCAGAATGTGGGTAAATACAACACCGCAGGGTCCATCATGGTGAGTAATAAATAGTTTTCTGGGTTTGAGAATCTATAAAACAAAGACTTGTGACCTGTGGATTTTAAAGGAATGATTTAAAGTAGCACAACTTGTTGAAATGGGAATTTCTGATAAAACGTGTGTAGTTGTAACAGGCCTTGTTCTTGTCCTACTACACTCCTCCACCCCCGAGTTAACCTTAATGTGTGTCACTGACAGAGTCATTCTAACATGAGCGCAATGGAAATGCATCAGTGGGACACTCGCAGATTTCTTGGAGGGCAGAGCATGGTGAGTGCACACTTTGATTTATTAATTTGTGTTATGATTAACAATTCGCTGTCTCTGGCCTTTACAAATTATATATACTTTTGTTTACGCACAAACTTTTTTCACAGTTTTAAGAGAGTAAAATGAATCACTTGATTTGGAAACTAATCAACTTTGATGGTCTCCACTGGTCGTATTGGTGTTTGAGCACAGAACCAGGAAACTCATTGCTTAAAATATGTTTTGGATTTTGTAATGGCGCTAGATCCAGAGGCAAATGTCCTCAAAACATTTACAGAAAGAGAGCAACAAATCAATTGTGAAGGCAGAAGGTAGAAGAATGAATATGCTTTTTACTTGTTTTCGTTCTTTTAGAACTTTTCAAGGAATACAAACAGGAGCAACAGCGACCGGGTAAGTGGCGCTCTCTAATGATAGAACTTCATTTCATAAGTAGGCAAAAATGTAATGTCTTTGACTTGTTAACAAGGCATTTGAAAAACCCCAGGTACCCATGAAGGGAGGCTCCACCAGCTACATGCAGTCTTTCAGCATGCGGTCAAATATCCTCCTCCCTGATCTCATCGAAAGGGTAAGATGACACAGAACTGAACGCCAGGCATCCTCTCTTAATGCTTTCATAAAGCACTCGTCTTAACTGATTATCATATTCAACAAGCTGTACAGGTTGCAGAGCACTGACTGATGGACAGGACACAACAATGATTTAGTGAATGAGAATAAATTCAATAAAAAGCACATGCAGGACATGATGAGAACGAAATCCCTGTGATGTTTTACTGCCTTTGCCTTAAGCAATGTAAGAAAGAGCCACACTGAGTGACTTTGCACATGCATTCAGCTCTTTTTGACAAACTGACCCAGAAAATCTATTTTTACTCAATTCCACAGAGAATCCACTTGGTTGATGGAGACATTATCGACCACCCGATGCAACAGCCCTTTGCATATGCCTACGAGGGTCAGAACAGCGAATGTCAGTCACTGGATAAGCTGTCCCTCAGCAACCTGGGAGATGATACAGAGTTTCTGAATGATTTAGGGCCAAAGTTCATGACCTTGGGCAACATCTGTCACCAAACAGCTCCAGACAACACACAGATTTGAGAGTCACAGCTGGAATATGAGTTTTACATAAAGTAGGGCACTCGTCTTTAACCTGCACGGCAGCATGGTGTGTGTGTGTGTGTGTATGTGTTTGTGTCCCACACACACAGACCGCCAACAACTCAGGGGCAGATTTTCATCAAACTTAGAAATACTACTTGGGAGAGTTGCTCCAGGTGATTAGTTTTTGGAGCAGATCAGTCAAAGGTCAAGGTCAAGTTCGACCATAATATGGCGCATAAGAACACGTTTCCTAACATAGGTCTGTAAATAATAGTACAAAATATTATGTTGAAAATGATTCCCCATCGTATGATGTCATTTGATAGGTGTAGTTCAAAGCTATCTCTGCATCCTATAGGATTATAGACTATAGACATAACCGGAGACTTGTATCGATAGAAAATGAATTTATAATCTATAATATGGTAGGTGCACATCAATACGTGTTCCTCGTACTGTACCACCTTGGTTTTGTCCCCAAACTTTTGCACTTAGTTTCATTTCTAATTATCTTAAAGCTTTTTTAATGTCTGTGTGGTTTAAAATGTGGCATTTGCACCGGGGCCCTTTAACTTTTGCACTCAACTGTATTTTTACTGATCCAAATATTTTATTGTGACGTGATATGAAATAAGGATTATGTGCTATAAGCTTTACTTTGCTTGGTTGAAGATTTATTCAATGCACTGAAATAATTGTCATGCTCTGGTGATTTTGAATCTGTGTCTTTGGACAGTTACTGGGTGTGTTGGCTTTTATTTTTTTTGGTACTTTGCTGCAATGAGAGTGTTGCAACTCCCAGTGCAAACCTTTGTTTCTATTTCTGGAGGTTTTGTCAGTATTATTTTGACGTTTTTTTTACTACAATTATAAGAACCTAATAGAAGGTTAACTGTGGATACTGGGAATAGTTATGGTGCATGCAATGTTTTATTTCTGGATGTGATTTATCAATTTGCCATTACTAAAATAAATGGTGGTAGCAATCTCATTTAGGTTTGTGTGTCTTCATACATTACTTATATATTAATGTTATGAATTATAATGCTTTAAACTGCACACTCATCGTCAAACGAGAAGACGGTGACATGAATAGCATGAGAATAAGAAGTTGTAAGCGCAGGAATGCGGCAGGCATAATATCACTGCCATTATCTTGTCAAAAAGGTATGTCTCTGAAACAAACGTCAACGGCAGTATTCGTGGAAATCTTGTCTTGTGACCATGTTATACAACCAAGTGCCTTTGTTGCTTAAGTCTGGCCTGTTTAGGTTTAT
This sequence comes from Limanda limanda, assembly GCF_963576545.1. NCBI lineage: Eukaryota > Metazoa > Chordata > Actinopteri > Pleuronectiformes > Pleuronectidae > Limanda > Limanda limanda. Next base: position 8,820,259 of record NC_083642.1, on the reverse strand, counting down.
TTGACTAATTTACAGTAGGCTGTGATATTCTGGCTTCGTGTTGGTGAAGCAGCAGAAGTTGTGTTTTGTTTAATATAGCCACTGAAAGCACCAGATGAAGTTAAGGTGTGACACGGAGAGAGATGTGCAAATATGAACTTGCATCGCTGCCATGCATCGTTGAATATACAGGAAACACACACGGGCTATTGTATTTTTTAGTTTACTTCAGGTCAGGTCAGGACTTTGCTGTCTCACGGGAAGAAATTCTTTGAAGGCGTTAGAAGTGCAGGGCAAATCAAATACAATGACACAGAACTGACAGATACGTACATTGAAGTCAAACTGGCAGCTCGACCTGTTTGCTTAATGACACGACATTTGCAGAAACTAAGTGTTGCTCAAGTACTCCGACCACACATTCCGTTTCTCCTGAGATTTTATCAGAGCTGCCCTTTTTCACTGGAAATCTAAATGATTGAATCATCGACAGAAACACAAGCCCTGTGAACACAACACGATCTTAAACATCAGAGTAGAAAATGAAAATAAGCCCCAGTTGTTTTATGAAGCAGAGTAAAGGAAGGAGAAAACCACACTCATCCTCATGAGAGGTAGCATCATAAGATAAAATGTGAAAATAGAGAAAATTTGATTTTGGATGATTGTTATTTTTGATAAAAAAATTATGGAAGTAGAAAAAAAGTTAATAAACTCTGTTCATAATATCGAACTTTTAAACATTGATATTTAAAAACCTCGTTAACTCATAGAATTTTTTAACATTTACATTATGTAATTATATGATGTTTTACATATAAAACATAGTATTACATTGTACATTTTATAATATATTTCAACCCGTATTTATTTGTGATAGTTTTATTAATTTAACGTAATACAACATGACATTTATTATTTCTAACTAACAAACAGTAAACACAGATGTTGGTTACTGTATGTCCGTCCATCAACTTTCCACAGCTTAGTCACAGCAAGGCCAAACTGTTGTTCCTCTGAATCTCTCACTTCCACAGAAGCTTATCTTCAAATGGAAAAATATGCAGGTATCGTGTGTCACCGATTGGATAAAGCACTTCCATGGAAGTGTTTTGATTACGGAGGCCCTACGGGAATTACAGTCAGTCACTGCCAGCTGGTCGAGCCTGTTTTAGTTTGTGTGTGGGCGTGTGGGCGTGCGTTCCTGTTGCAATACCTTTGTAAGGACCATTTTAAGCAACGATCCCACAGAATGAAAACATTTTTGCCAGCCCTCACTTGGTCAAAGGGCTGTTTGAGGGTTCAAACTTGATTTTACGGTTAGAATTAGAATCAGGTTTAGGTTAGGTCAAGGGTTAGGGCAAGGGTTAGGCATTAAGTTGTGATGGTTAAGGTTAGGGTAAGGGGCTAGGGAATGCATTATGTCACTGATGTGATGTAAGTTCCTTGTAACTATTGAGACGTGCAGATGTGTATTGTTTCTATAGAGGATGAGGTCTGCCAATACGCCTGAGGTCATACTAATTAATAATTACTGGAACATTAGTCATCACCTCCTCTGCACAAAATGACTAAATCTTAAGCTTTAATCCTGCCTGTGGTTTTTAGAAACATAACCACTGCCCTGAAGAGCCATGACTCACTTCATGTGATTTTGTCAAGTGTTACTTGGGATATTTGAGTTTCTCAAAATATCTATAATTTATCTAAGGAATTATAGAAGTGACTACATTGCTGATGCTTTTTGAACCGAAGAATATGAATTTCTCCTGAATGAATTTCATGGTTACTCTAAAAGTTTAGGTCTAAAAAAATCAGTAAACATGAACTGAATAATATCTAAATATAAGTGGGATTTACTTGCATCTTCTTTACAGTGGCAGCAGTGTGAACAAAATAAAAGTATCTTCTGTGAAATGACTGACTCTTTAACTGATTGCACTCTCGGCATGAGGGTGTGTTTACTTTGGGGGGGGGGGGGGCGGACTGGAGGAGCCAGTTGTGTGCAGACAGGACACCGGGAGGGAGCAGCTGTTCCACCTGGAAGCTTTTATGAGCGGAGTCCTGGACTCTCTCCATCAGTTCTACACAGCAGGACCATAGAAACAAAAGAACAACACCACATGCATGAAGAGGCACATCAAACTAAGGAGCAGTCCATTCAGATGACACACAGCGATAAAAGATGAGCGTTAGACAGAACAAAGCTTGTAAAAGATCAGATTCTTGGCCTAGCTGGGCCACGTGTGCGAGTTCAGACCAGAGAGGTCACATCATGAACCCATGGCTCCATGGACGGCTGCTGCACCTGGATCACCCTGGAAGCTGGTGGAAAAACCTCAGAAATAAACTTATTGACGCAACTGAAAATAATTGTAGACTAGAAATAAGCAGAATGGCTACCCGGTGGTTATATTCAGCTGTTCCGCGTGTTCTTAAAAAAATGCAACAGCTGTAATTTTACAGGCTCAACTAGAGAGATCCCAGCTGTGAAGTTCCTCTCCTGAAGGTATCGGTGGAAGAAGTGAGGACTTACTCCAGTAAGCTGTTTCTCTCTGGAACCCCCATCTGCTGAGCCTCATTCAGAAAAACAGCATGTTTATGTCGGGTCAATACGGGTACATGAAGATGTGCTGCCTATCATTTACTGTGTGTGTGTTTACATGGAGTAAAGATGTCAGCGTGTGTGGGTGTAAGTCAAAAATGAAAGAACAGACGTGTCTCTGTTGACTTCTTATCTGCGAAGCTCACGATAGGACGGTGTCGTGCAGTCATGATCAGATTTGATATATTTATATATGTTTTCTTCCATATCTGTCAGTTAAACTAGTTTAGGTGTAAATGTAGTGGCCCCAGGGCATAGAAGTCCAGGTGCGTTATCTCTGTCAACCATAAACCGGTTTTCTCCGTTTTCTCAGCATTCTGAATCCATACAACATATGACGCATGCAGATATATCATGTTTATCAGCAGCCAATGAGCTACTGAAGCTGACTGGTGGAGAAAGTATTTTTTGATGGAGACCCAACCTGGGCTGAAAGATCGATATCTTGTTTTCATGTATTGTATATTTTTAGATTTAAGTAGCAATTTGATCCTTATTTTACACGTCACCTGCCCCCTGCTGGCAACATTTCCAACATGTAAGTACTGTAAACTGTCAACATACTAAAAAACAGGTTTTATGTTGAAGGAAAGCTGCTGATAACTCACGACATGATTTATATGCATTACACACAGCTCACTCTGACATGTGATGCTTTTATAAGCTGACGAGGCAGACGAAGACAGCCCCAGGGGGATTGTGGTCTGTTTCTCACCCTCCTTATTCATTCCTGTCACATGCTGAACTGTAGAAAGAGGGAGGAAGCAGACCTCATGATCATGAACCACAAAACAGTCAAGTATAGCAAAATTATGACCACAATGCCAACGCAAATAGCATCCTGTTTGCTGACTTGTTGGGTTTTAAGTGTAAACAAAGCACAAAGATCCACAAACAGAAAATACGTGACACCGCCAATTAAAACACAATAGGCTCCATTAGAAGTTCCAGGGAAGGAGGCTGACGTTTATTGTCTGTTCAAACAAAACCACAGGAGTGGCACGTTTCCAAAGAAGCTTTTACCTCTTCAGTATCACAGTGCAGCAGCTCAGGCCATTCATTCTCCAATCTTCCTTTTCATTGACCATCCCTTCCAACTAAGTCTTAAGAGTAAAAGCTTCCATTATATCTCCCCTAGCAGCTGTTTAATACTATTTTTAGCTTGATTTCAGTTAAATTCTTTATTCTGCCATTTATCCGAGTGCAGGATCACAGGCTGGTACAGCATATTTGTCTGTAGTGGTTTTTCTTGTGAACGAAGAACATAAACAACAATCAACCTGGGAACCAAGTTAAGAGATGGTCGCCCTATTTTATTCAAGCACTGACCACACCGGGCCTCTGGGAGACAATTTGCGAGCTTGACAGTTTGTTTCTGTTCTGCTTATTCACCAGTTTTCTGTATTTTATTTATTAACCTCCATTTCTCCATTAAGCTCGATTTGCCTTTGGAGCTGAATAAGCAGTGATTAAATAAGACACATCACAATAAGTCGTTCCACCACAACAGGTTCAATTGTAAATGTTATGTGATACATGCCCTCTGCTGGTTCATTTAGGAACTGGAAACACACAACATTTTCCGTGTCCTCAGTTTTGATGTCCAGGATTTGTATCAAATTCATACTGTATATTTGTATTATTTGTCTAGATGTGACAGCTAGTTGTTAATCCTAACACATTAAAACATTTTCAAGATATATATATATATTTCAGTGTTTTCAGCATATATTGGAACATAACATTGTCTTTATATATTTATTAAGCAAATAAATACATTCTTCATCTTCCAGTGTGTATATACATTACATAGATATCAGTTAAGCAAAAGGAAATCGTTTTTTGCTACCACTTAGTGGGTTTCCCTTCCCCAGCACCTTGTCCTTGGAGGTAGCCGTCATACAGCTCTCTGAGGTGGAGGATGAGCTCCTCTGTGTTCTGTCCAGTGAGAGCCGACACGGGAATGACCCGCTCCAAGACAAGGCTCCTCAGAGTCTCCAGCTTCTCCCGGGCCTCGGGCAGGTCCATTTTGTTGGCTATGATGGCCTGAGGTCGCGTGGACAGACCAGGCTCATACTGGTCCAGCTCATAACGTAAGTGTTGGAGCTGAGTCCAGGGCTCCGGAGCGGACAGGTCCAGGACGAAGAGGAGGAAACGACAGCGTTCTATGTGACGAAGGAAGGAGATGCCCAGGCCTCGATTTAGATGGGCTCCCCGAATGATGCCTGGGATGTCAGCAACTACACAGAGCAAGAGTAAGAGTGGCACACGTTATATTGTGTTGTACTGCTACGCTGAAAAATAGCTAATTTAAACTTTATTTTATTTTGTAAGAATAAAAACCAATACATGAAATGATTAAAAAACATCTACCTGCAACTTGCTCATGATCCCTGTAACTGACAATTCCCACATGTGGGCTGAGTGTTGTGAAGGGGTAAGCAGCCACAGCAGGCCTGGCATTGGATATGGCTCTCAACAACGAGGATTTCCCAGCATTAGGAAAACCCACCTGAGGGGATATTAATTAAAACAGATCACAAACATGTTGTGTGGTGTTGAAAAGCAATATGTCAATGTTTGATATGTTCTCACCAGTCCTGCGTGTGCCATGGTGCGTAGCTCCAGCTGAAGGACCCTCTCCTCTCCTGGCACGCCTGAGGTTGCCGTCATGGGGGCCCGGTTCTCATTGGACAGAAAGAATCGATTCCCTTTTCCTCCGGCCCCTCCAAATACAGCCAGATACTCCAGCCCGTGTTCAGAGAGGTCCACTACAGTTTTTCCCTCCTCCTTCACCACAGTGCCTAACGGTACCTTTACAAGTAGAGGAATCACACAGGCAAGGTGAGGGTGACGAAACACGACAAATTAATTAATTTTAATAAACCAAAAAGGGATTGATGATCAAATGCATGGACTCACAGGAACGTAGGTTGGGCTGCCGTTCCGACCATAACAGTTCTTGCTGCCGCCCGATTGCCCATCCTCTCCCTTATACAACGGAACTACTTGTGCCAAGGATTTGACAAAACGATTCGCTGAAAGCAAGAATGAAGAATAAGGAATATGGACGCATGTTGTGATATACAGACGAATGGAGGGAGCTCTGTCAGGGGCTGTGTTTGTACGACAGCTTCGTTAAGTAATTATCAGGACAGAAAATGCCCAAATGCTTTGGATTCTTATCAAAATCTAGTTACGTCTCCACAAAGTGAGAAGACTAGTCCTGATTTTTGTGTGTAAAGTGTAGGAAGGGAAAGTGTTGAGGATACGTCATTGAATAACAACTTACCCTTGATAATGATGCTTCCTCCATCACCTCCATTCCCTCCATCCGGTCCACCCCACTCTTTTCGGGGCTCACTGTGAAAGCAGCAGGCCCCTTTACCCCCCGATCCAGCCGTCAGCTTCACACGGCGATGGTCCACAAAGTGACGGGTCTACATGACAGAGCAGTGACACAGCTGAGTGACCCAAACTTCAGCAGGTCAACACTATAGGCTGGAAGAGAATGTGCAGATTCTACATCTGGTGGATTAGCTGTGGATAACACTTGTAACTTTATGAAAGTGTAGAAATGTTTTACCCCTTTTATAGATTTTCTGTGCTTTTGAGATAAATGTATCTGGTTTAAGATCTGGTTAAGTATTTTATTAATATCATTATATATATCACACGATGAAGAAGTGCTGTAGTAGTTGCTGCATCATAAAGCCTCAGTTAACCAAGTGTTGAATTGAATCAGACTTAGATTAGTGATGGCCAATATAAAATAAATGATCACAATGTCACATTATTATTTCTTCTTAGTTAAAAGATGTGTGTGTGGTTTTAAACTCTTCCATGTGGGCAGAGGATGACAAACACTTACAAAACTTTTAACAATGCATAACCAACACGTTGATATATACATCATACTTTTGTTTCAATTAATTAAAATTATATAAAAAATGTATATGGTTCCATTACCCACCAGCTCTACAGAATATACAATAAAAAATAAAAATGTCCAGAAGATCTCTAATTCATTTAAAATATCACAGGAGGAAGGTGATGTTTTCAACTGAGCAAATAATCCAACTACATGACATTATTCTTACTTTATTATTAATATCAAGGCAGTTGATATATACATATTTATCATATTTAAAAACAAAAAAGAGGACTCACTCCAAAACTAACTTTGAACATTTCTGTGAAACACTATTTAAATGTGGCACCAAAATCAGATGTTAGCAATAATCTACTGTTATTTTATATAAACTGATGAAATTATGCCAAATAAATAATCAAAACATTACATACATACATCTAATGCATATCATTAAATAAAATAAAAATAAATAAAGTGTTGCATTGTTGTATGAATAACAAGAGGCTCAGAGTCCAGGACGTTTTGACGAAAGTGTTCAGCTGAAGATCCTGAAAGATGGCGGAAAGGTAAACAACACATTTACTCACCAGCTTCTTCTCCGTCATCTCTCCTCTGCTCTGCTGTCCTCGGGCTTTAGCGCACATGTTGCAGGAGGAGCTGACATGTCTCACCAGCTCCAGTCCCTGTCCCTTGGACTCTGGTCCCCAGGCGAGTCCCGACGTGAGGTCCAGAGGAAGACACCGAGGGATTCGAACCCTCCACAGCGCCGCCAACATTATTTCTGAGAAGCTAGTTAGCTAGCTTAGTTAGCTTGGTCCGTTAGCTTACATCTGTTCAGCGGTGTCTCCATTAACATTTTTTAACAGTGAAAGAAACAGGAAAACACCCGCATGAGTCACGTTGTTATTACGCGTTGCACATTAATGTCTCTCGAAAAGTGAAGGAAAGTCAAATAACTCAAATCTTCCTCATGCTCAAGGGTCACGTTAGAACATTACGGAGACTCAGAAGGGACAATTCGGATATCTGTGTGGGCCTCTATCGCCCCCTCTGTGCTGGAAGGGACAGGACAGGTGCAGCAGAAGCAAAAATATAACTAAATACGTTTGCCTGGCCTTTAAAAATGGGATAATATTAAAGTTTACAGTGTAATATTCAGTTTTTAAGAAGGTTGTTGGTCAAGTTAAGTTTTAAATAAAGTACAAAGTGCAAAGATATGTTGTTGACTAGGTGCAGGGATGACGTGGGGACTTGACAATGTTTCTTTATTTGGTCATTTAATATTTATTGTTCCTGTTTATCCTCCTCTCTTTTTTGCTATAAATAACAATGCAAATTTGTTAATATTTGATTTCGGGTATGGAAGTGCATGATTGTAAATAATTATATTTTTCTGGGTTGTTTTTCCCTTGTTTGTATAATCACTCTTTATTTACATGTGCGAAATAAATAAAAAGGAAAGAATGAAATTGGTCATTAGTAAAATGTAATATTTGGATGCAGCCTTTCAGCACTTTTATAAAATCTGCAACATTGATTTATATATACACAAAAGTACACAAAATGCAAACTGAAAGTCGGTTTATTTTTTCTATAACAAACAGTAACAAAAGACAGCAGAAAAGATCAGGCAATGCAGTCGTACAATTGATGAGTAGATAAGATTCATATTTGGATTATAGACACCAAACTTGGCTTCTACCCGCTCACACTCTATCTCTCTCTCTCTTTCTTTATCACACATGCAAACACAGACACAAACAAGTCATACGAGCCACATCAGTGATTACACACGACAGAGAACTGGAAAATACTTGTCAAATCGTACATGTTCAGGTCACAGTAAAATGAAACACTGACACAGATTCATTGTAGTCGAGAGAAGCCTGTGATTGTCGCTGTTGAGTGGTACATTGTTATTCAGCTGTTTGACAGCCAGGTGTCTCTCATTCTCGATTAACCCTGCAAAATGACTGCATCTGTTGTGCTCATTCCCCACTGAGGTATGTCGAGTTTCTACAGGATATACTGCAAAGCTGAACCCGCACACAAATAATCCTTTATAATCCATATTAATGATTTAACTGGAGGAAACTGAGACATTTTCTTTTAAATCAATAAATCTGCAATATATGCCCACACTAAATGATAGTTGGACAGACAGGCAGACAGATGATGAAATCAATGTGTAAAAGAAGGCAAGTCACCATCTAAAAAATAAAAAATAACCTTCTATACCCCTTTGTCCAATTGTTAGCATTACTTATACATTAATACAATGCAGATGATTGATAAAGTTTTCACTGACAAAAAACAGAAGGGCTGAGTTTTATGTTCTGTTCAGAAGACAGATAAATAAACAAAATACAAATTTCTGAAATATGATGCATCAAAACACATTCCATAACATTAAATAAACATAGACGCTGCAATGATTATAAGTCAAGAAATTACAAACAGTAAAGGGAAAGTTAATAAGAGCCAACCTCAACCTGACTGACTGTGTGTATTGCACTTTTTAAAGCCGAGGTGCAGGACACGTGACTGTTCCTGTGATACTTTGGCTTTTTGAGGATCATTTGTTTAAAAAAAACAAATTAAACAGGCTCAAACTGCACTATGATACGAAATATCAAATAATACACATACTGTCACTGCAAATTAAACTGTGAGACAAAGGAGCAATCATTTAAATGAAAAATCCTTGAATGGTAGTATAACACCTCTGAACTCTGTGCGTCTGTACAGGGCAATGCCACTGCAAATATAAAAATACAACCACAGCGTCTGATCATCATGGACAATGATAAACACACTTGAGTCTTGATCAGTGAACTATCAACCATGTAGACATATGTAGAGTGAAAACACGTAATGTTCGACCACACAGCAACACGTCACAGTTTGACTAACATGGACAAACCTCCCCGATCAAGTCAGGTTAAAGGACCAAACGTTTTCAGCTTCGTAGAATTAATTTCCATTAGCGTGAGATAGAAGAGTGAGTATACGGGAGTCGAAGCAAAATCTGGACGGAGTCTATTAGATTTATATTAAGGAGCGTTTCCCTCAAGGCCAGTTTGCTTTTTATAGCCACAGTCTCACAGACCACAGACTCGCGTCTCTGTGCACCAGAAAAGAACAAAAAGAAAGAACGGCTTCTATAATGAAATCAAAGCGGAGGATAAGATAAAGATGAGCGACCAGAGACAAAGTGAAAGGCAAAGACAAAGAGAGAAGATAAGGACATAGGCCGGATGCTGAGGTTTATCGAATTGCGTCACTGCTCCTTTTTAGTTCTTAAATTCCTCGGTCAAGGAAGGTCAACATTAACCTTGTTTCTATACGCTACCTGATAAAAAGCCAAAAAGAAGCATAATCTTTTTTCCCTCTGCATAAATGAAAATCAATGTCATGATGAGAGAATAATAAATGTGATGCAGCCAGGTCTTCTAATCCACAGCTGAGCTCAGTGCATCTCATTCTCTTCCAAAGCGAAAACAATGTGGTGTGTTTATTGCTGATAATTCCCATACTGACCCTGCAACGCAAGATGATTCACACTGAGAGGCTGGATTGGACCACAGAATACATCCCATAATTTCTACATGCATCCGCTTTCTTAATGTTTTATGCAAAATCATATGTGGGAACAGGATGCAAGGTTTTAGATCATTGGGTATTATCGTAAAATGTTGATCTTAGTAAAAAGTAAGATCAAGAAAGTTTTTATTCCTTAAATAGTTAAACTATAGTTATACAGTGTGCACCTGCATGAGCAAATATTTTTACATGGAAAATCAGATTATGGCATTAAGCACCTAGCAACTATGTTTTCTAACTTAAATAGTTTAAAGTTGACAGATTTTATCATCTAAAATGAGCCTTTTGACCTGTACCGTATACATTTTTGATACATTTTTAAAATGCATTAGTCATGTACCTGTTCATAAGCGTAGGGCCTCTGTGTCTGTGCACCAGGGCCTCCCTGGGACGAGCGGTAGGTACCATACTGTTGGCTTTGACCCTGTTGATACTGTGCATACTGGGAGGATCCCCCCTGGCCAGGCCCTGCGGAGGAGCGGTTACACTCAAGATACTTGCTCATTGTGTTTATGTTTGTTTGAATGCACAAAATACTGTAGGATCTAGATTGTTCTAACCGTATCCCTGTGGCCCTCCTGTGTAGCCTTGTTGAGACGAGTACTGCTGTTGGCTGAAGGTCTGCTGCTGGCCAGAGCTCTGCTGATACTGGGCTTGCTGTTGGCTGTACTGAGAGTTTCCTGGAGGTGCACATGCATAAGCATCTGTCAGCTATTACATCTGTGACTTAGTCCTTTACCAAAGTTTTTGGTTGGAAAGCCCTCAGACAAACGGTGGCATGAAGGTTCAGGAAATTACACCTGATAAAGACAAAAAGCTTGTTACCTCCTTCGTAGTAGTGCTGTGAGGATTCATCGAATGACCTGTCGTAGCCTTGCTCGCCGTATGAAGACTGTTGATATGAGAACTCTCCGTGACCTGCAGGGAACAGGATACAACACATGCAACAAACATGCAATTCACACGTGTAAAAACAAAGTAAAAACCACAGATATTTTATGAGGCTTCTCAGTTCAGCGTTATGCACAAAGCACAAAGAAACACCCCGAAGGAAATATGCATTCTCTCCTGAACACGACTGCTAGAGAACTAACTGAAATCAGAAATTTCGGCACACCAAAAGGGACAGTATGGACACAGAAGCTTCAGCACTGGTGTAAATAAGTCTAAGGCCTGTGGGGTTGCAGTAAAAAGGAAATGGCCTGACCCATAATGGGGATTTGTGTGTTTGAGAGCTGTGCGTATAAAGTTTATGGATGTGCATGATTACCATCAGGGTAATCCATACTGCTCTCTGTAGAACTCGTCTTGTCCCATAGGCTGCGCCAGGTCACTTGGACAATTTAGGTTCTCTGAAGGAGTGTGTGAGCATGTGTGTGTATTAATAATATTAAAAGTTGCAACAGATAATTTTGTTATTTGACAACCTTCTTCAGAGTCATCGTTTAAATCTGAGGCAAAAAGCGGGGACATTTTTGATAGATTATATTATATATTATGTATTATTATCATATATTGGAGCATTTTATTGGAGGGGGATGTAATAAAAATGGGAAGAAAGTTTATTTTTGCCAACGCAAACTTTAGAGACACTAACTAAAGTGGACCGAATAAATAATTCCGTGGAAGGATTGTTCAAGATGTAATCTGGATGAGAAAATGAGGATTGCAGAAATCCAGCTATCAGGGATAATTGGTTCTCTGCTGGATGGTGGTGGAAAGTCCAGATTCCACTTCTTCACTTTCCTTTTAAATTTTATCTAAAATACTCAGGAAACCAACAGAACAAAAGAAAACTCTCTTGAAGATGCAGCAAAAGACCCCAGCAAAGTCTTATCTTCTCTCCAAACCACAAAGGACCCAATAGAGTACAAATACAGAAATGAGCTACAGGACGAATAAAAAAAACAAAAAACACTTTCATAGCAACAAATCTGACATGTCCCAATATGACCAAGGAGCCACAGTTGAAACAGACGCCCTAGCAACAGACCCACAACCAATCAGGGATGAGGCTGGACGAGTCACCTGGGTTAACTATGGACGAAACAATTCTGAAACGCGGTTCTATTTGGAAACCAATCACCCAGTCATGCAGGGATAACGGTGCACCAGGTTGAATGAGGACTTACAACCACGGGCCGTTGCCCTGGAAACGGTTTCCCATTCTTTTTATATATCAGAGCTACTATGTGCCTCTTCTTCAAAAGATACAACAGGGCAGGGTGCAGCTATTATTAGGCACACGCTGACATAGCACACATTTAGTGACTTACAAAGACAGGAACTTAATGGGATGTGAGTGATACATCGCCAGTCTGCCTCTTAAAGCGGCAGGAAGGCAACTGGGATGGATTCATTAGTACACTTTTAATACGGCTCTCACTTTATGGTGGCTAATTAATACCATAATGCAGTGAAACTACTTATCAGGGGACAGAAAACAGCCGTTCCAACGACCAGTGGATGGTCCAAGTGGTCCCACAGACACTCACGTCCACCCACAGATGTATGCCATCACTCAAACACACCACAAACAAACCAAGCCCACTGTTTAAAGAAGACGCATTGTGCTTTTTCAGATGCTCTTTGGTGTGTTACGAAGGTTTTTGTGTCGTGTTAAAGTTGTGCAAAGAGGGAGCTCCTCTTCTCCCTAGAAAACGCTGAGATGGGTTGTCAGCAGTCTGCCCGATACTTCCAGGGAATTGTGATGTCATGTTATATTTGTATGATGCAGACCTAGCAGCTAGTCTGGCAAGGAGCTAGAACAGCAGCGATGGACAGTTTCAAGCAACAACCAAATCAAATTTGTGAACCTGATTGGGAGCATTACACGTCTCCTTTAACCAGAGTAGCATTGATCACCTACCTTGCTGTGAAGAGCGGTAGGATCCAATGGGCCTCTGAGTCATCAAACTGTTTCCTTGACTGCCCTGACCCATCATGCCCATGGCCTGCTGTCCCTGATAGTGTTGGCCCCCAGCCTGAGCTGAGGAGTAGTGCGGAGTGGCAGATTGTTGCTGCATCATGGAGACTAAAGGAAGGAGGTGGGATTGTGGAGAGAGCTCATACATTAATATGCACAGAAACACTTTACGTTTCAGTATTCAACCGCATACACAAAATTCAGGGAACTGTGCAAGGTTAAACTGACAAATAAACAAATGTAGGAGGAGGATCTTGCCAATAAGGGCACAGGGATGAAGCCAAAATGGGTCCAGAGCAGTCAGTGGCCTCTTTAAAGAAAAATCTTTTTTTGGACAAGATGCTGCTCTGAAGAGTAAATGCAAACAAAGCCAGTGAAGTCAGTGCATAAACAGAGGTGCAGGAAGTACACACAGACATCCAGGGAGAGGAGGGCTGCATCTCAGGGTCAAGGGTCAGAGATTAGAAGAGGCCAAGCCTGAAGCAGAAGGGAGGAGGCGGCACACCTCCCTGATAAACTGAATGTGTCTGGTTGTTCTGATGGTTATACTGCGTCGATAGGTCGGATTTACAGATCGCTGAATGCATGTTAGCAAATGCATTTAAGCAAGATTGGGGGGGAGTTCGTCATGGACACAGATATTTTAGAAATCATCCAACTAGCTATGGTTCAACCTTGAACATTATTGTCAACACTCCCTTCCTCTCAAATCATATTCCCAATTCTTGCATCATAGCAAAATAAATAACAAATGTGACTTCTTGTAGCTTAACAGTGTTCCCTTCCATAGAAAATCTGATTCCTGGGCTCTTCTTCCCCTGGCTCACCTTGGTTGGACTGCATGTTGAGGTTGCTGCGGGAGGAGGAGGAAGAAGAAGAGGAGGAAGAGCCATAACCAGGGCTCTGAATCATGCTGCCCTGGGAGGAGGGTGCAGCATGGCTGTAGTCGGAGGTCGAGGAAGAGGCCAAGCCACCGTAACTGCTGGCTGGCAGGCTGAGGGATGTGGAGGGAGGAGCCGACTGCCTCTGACTCGACTGCTGCTGCATGGGGGCATGGCTGGAGCCTGACGACACACACGCACAGTCAGAGCAGCCAGCACTCGTTCCCATGTGCTGCCACATGAGTCATGGCCCCACATTCAGTTCATCTTTTACAGACGTTATGCAAGGATGGATTCATGAGAGGAGTGTTCATGATGTGTTTAGAGATGGATGAGAGGAAATAAAGGCTGCAAAACTTCCTATCAGATGATTGTGAGCCCTTAGAAACGCAGGCAATAAAGAGGAGAGGCAGATACAACAGCATGACAGACCAGGCATGCTATTGTATCTGCAGACCAACATGCGGCAATGTGAGGATCAGACAAGCTCTCAGGACAGAGGACAGACAGCAACGGTGAGCTGTGTTATGGTCACACACCAAGTCTGAACTCTCACCATTGCTCATCTGGCTCTGCATCATCGATGTGGGGGCCAGTCCCGGTGCCATGGTGTCGTTGAGGTTGCTGGGAGCGGGTCCCCCACTCTGACCCATCCCTCCAGGACCCATTGGCATACTGGAAGTGGGAGGCTAAAAGGATGAGACTCATGTTTAATAACTTTATTGGCAGTCACAACTTAACGACAATGTGGTCGTAAAGATTTGTTTTACACCGTCTGCATCTATATTTGCTGTTCACCATTCATTGTCCTTTACTCATTCCTGTTTTGACTCAGTGTGCTGTAATGTTCACATTTAGAATAAAAGAGGACAAAGTACATGGAAAGCAGAACGTGAGTAATTTGTTCCAGAAGTAACTTCCTTTAATGTCATGGAACGGATTTATTTTAACGTTAAGGGAGAATATGATGGAAATGGTTTGATGAGGACTCACCGCAGGTAGAAGTGACTGCATGTTCTGATTTGAATCTGCTATTGTGGCCAAATAAACCAGGTTTCTGTGCAGGACCTGCTGATACCTGTTGAAACACAGCAGCTTTAGTTCATCACGTTTTCCTTAATGTGACATTTACAAAGATTTGGTCAGGAAGGGAGAAAAGGGGAGACTTACTGTGTGCATTCAGCCGTCTTCCCTTTGCTTTGGTAATCCATTATACATTGTATTAAATAATGATTTTCATCCAGCATCTTTGGGAGACAATAAAACAACTTAAATTCTATCTGAAGCCAGAGTGTATTGGTCCATTATTCACAATGACACGTCCTTTTCAGACATTAGAGTGATCATGTCCTGGATTCTGAGAACTTCACCCAGCCTGGAACATTTTTCTGGGTCAGTATCATTTCTTTCTTTCTTTGGTTCCATAATGGAGGCAAATCAAATAGCAGCCTCTGTCTTTATTTAGGACACCGCTTGAAATCTGCTTTCATGGATCAGTAGTGCCTCTTTTTTTTTACCAGGACGTTTCAGTCAAGGGTAAAAGCAGCAGGAGATGATCGCGCGGTTGTTGCTCAGTTTCTCTTCACCCTACACGACCCTGCCTTTACACACACTCAGATTTTCTTCCAATAAAGCGTGTCCAAAATAATATGATCAGATAAGACGCTGTGTGCTGGTGCAACCTATAACAATCCACATAATCCAGCAAAAGTGCTGTGATTTAAAATGTGCAAACAATAATTTGAAACTGATCCATTTCACATTTCAAGAAAACACTAATTTGTTGAGGTAACAAACGCGAGAAATTGCAGCATCACAGGAAAGCGCTGTGCGTAAAAAGCGGTCGCCTGCTCCGTCGCACCGTCACGGCTTTGTTTGGTTTCGCACCTTCTCTGAGTGTAACGCTGCAATACCAGTTGCCATTTCTTCAGATGTTCACCACTTTCATTGCACTGGCGACGGATTGTCACTCCCCTACCATCATCCATCCATCCATCCATCCACACGGACGGACAGGAGCGTCCAATCCGTGCGTATGGATTGCGGTTTACCTTTTGAATCGTCTGCTGCGTCACCTCCCCTTTACTCCTGGGGCGCGCCGACGAAAACGCCACCGACATTGTCATATGTGAAATAAAAGCGCCTCTTTTACTCGAATATTTATTATATTGAGCGCTGCCCTCTATCTGGTTGGGTAGTTTCTCTATTACTGGGAAATGGGGGTATTGACAGAGCCAGACTTTTATTATCAGGGAAGGGAAATTGGAAAAACAGCAAATGTCTCTGAATCCAATTAAAGAATTAACTAAGCTGAATGTGTTTTTCATGGCGTGCGTGCAAAAGATTGTGTATATTTAACTGCTACATGATAGAGTAAAATCCCTCTCCCTCTGTTTGTGGTACGGTCCAGACAGTGAGTAGCCTACCAGCTTCCTGCACTGTGGAGAGGTATCCTTTGATTCATTAGAGCCAATCAGTCCACATTGTGCGCAAATGCATGGCTGCAAAAGTTGTTTTTAAACAGAAAAAAAATATAAATGTATTATTCTTATAATGGAACCACAGTCCCAAACCATTTTTTATAATAAAACCTGACACATTACTTGAATGTGAAAGAACCTCAGCTCAGTTCAAGTGACAGCAACAAAAAAAAAAATCCACAATTAAACTTCATTTGTTGTATGTAAAGGTGAAAAATGTTACCTCTTCCGAATCAAAATACAAGGAAGGTGTCTACCTGCAACAGAACATGTGTTCTGTATGGTTCCACCCAACGTTTCCATGTATTGATATGATAATGGTTACTTCTGCACAAAGACTATTGCAATATATTGTGTACTGTATAGTGGCATCAAAGAATATGAGACTAGCGGATTCAGCATTTCCCCCTTTATTTACATTATTCTCACTTGTTGATTCAATACGACAGAATAAAGCAGTGTTTTAAGTTCAGTTCATTTTATGTTAATATTCACAACATTCTTTAATGAAATATAATTAAAGTGACAAGTATTCAAGATGCAATACCCTACTTTTTGAAAATAAACAAATTTTAGAAGTGAAAAAAATAAATTCAATATTCACTTCCATTTAATAATTAAAAAAAAGTATATATATATTCAGGCAAATATCCTGAAGGGAAGATTAATGTGCAATGCATCCATATTCAAACTGGAGACAGATGAAAATAAATCTTTGTAATGCAAATTGAGGATAACTGACTAAGGTGGAAAAACAAAAGATCATTTTTCATACAGTGTTAACAGAACTGCTCATCATGACAAAACACGCAAAGACAGGTACGTGGCAGCAGCCCCAGTAGTTATACACAGATAAATATTTATAGGAGGATGATTTTGCTTTACTGCCCTGGTATCAAACACTGGCCTTTACATCTGTCCACTCCTGCTTCTGTAAGGAGGTGGAGCAGTGCCCCGGCCTCTTGGTCCAGTGTATCCACCTCTGAAGCCACGGCCCCTCAGGAACCATCCAGGGACCCCGAACGTCTCCAGATTGCGCTTCCGCTCCTCTGCCCAAGTTAGTCTGAAACAGGTTAACGGCAAAAAGATGCACAAAACTATAGATCTACCAACAGACCCAACTTGTGTTAGGATAAAAAAAAGAGAAGCCAGGAGTTTACCTGAACATATTATCAGATGAGATGTTGTCAAAAAAGGACTTTGCTTTGTCGTAGTAGCATTTTGGTCCAAAATGATCATACTCTGCTGCTGAGAGCAATTCTTCCTTTTCCTTCTCTTCTACCTGATGTCCATCTGCAGACAGAAACTCATGTCATCTACCCTGGAGGCCATATGCAAAACTGCTGTAACCGTCACTACGTTGACCAAATCTGCTGCTAAGCCTCTATACAATTTATGTTATTTTGAACGATTGTACACAATCACACGCAGGAGATGAAAATAGATGCAGTCGTTTGCATTGAACCAACCTTTCACATTCATCCTGCCCTGCCCCTTCAGCTCCTTAATAAACTGTGCATTTGAGGAATCAAAATCAAAGTCTGTGTCAAACTTCAGAGTGGGAGATGGTATATTCGCCGCCATCAACTGTCCGCGACTGGAGTTCCTGCGCCTCCGAGGTCCTGCAATTAATAATTCTTTAAAAATCATTCTTAATAGGAAATTCAGGTTTTTTACACCTTCACCAACATGTACATTAATAATTACCTTGTCTTCTTTGGGATGGTGGCCTGTTTTCATCATTCTGTAGCCGAGCGTCCTGTTGAGGTTTGGGCACAGCTAGGCTGAACTTTGCTTATATAAAAAAAAAATAGAAGATTGTCTGGAGTGCACTCTCCACATTTTTCCAGACCATTAAGTTATATTAAACACATTTAGGCTTTTATCATTGCAATCCTGCATGCTTACAAGTGGCTCCAGAGACCCGTGAGGTTTTGGACCCCTCTCCTCTGGTCCTTTGGGGCCACCTCCTGTCCCACCCCTGCTCCTGCTCCTGGGATGCAGACAAGCCTCCCCTCTGCCTATATCTGTCTACTTGGAGGGTTTGAACAGACTTTTCCACCATGGGGCCCCTTCTGACATGCAAGCCAGGAAGCACAGGCCCTGTATGGACAACATAGTAAAATAGCCCAGTGTTTAAACAAGTTGCATATCGGGATGTGAGCCAAACTAAAGAAGTAGGGTTAACGGTTTACAACGAATTTCTACTCTTTGACTTACCAAGGCCAAGAGCTGCAGCATACTGTTGATTAAGCAGAGAGCCGGCAGCAAGCTGGTTGTAGGCGGGCATCCTCATGGGACTAAATGGTCCAAGAGCTGAGCAGATGCCTGAAGAACCTGCACTGGATGACTGATTAAAAGAGGTTAACACTATTAAACTCACATTTTATGAATCTTAATATACGGTTTCCACTTCAACGTTATCGCACTGTGTGGGCTGTGAGCCATGCTGCTCTGGTATACCTGTATTATCGCAGGGTCTGGAGGCAGGCTGTGATGGGATCTTGGAAGTTCACACAGAGATATGTCCTTAATATCGCTTCCCCGAAAAGTGATGTACTCGTAAACATCATCTTTGGGCGGCGTTGGTCTGTCAGTGAGTCGTCCCTCCGTTCCCAAGCACTTGACTAGTTAAAAGACAACGTTTGAGACAAGTGTGCAAAGGTACAGCCATGTTGAATGAGTCAGGCCCGCCACCACTCACCTTTAGCCAGCACCACTGTGGAGTTGACTTTATCGATCGTGTACAGAATCCCCTCGTAACGATTCTGTGCTCTTGAGATTAAACCTATTTTACAGCCTATGTACGGCTTGTCTAAACTCATGGCTGCAGGATGCTCAGGACTGCTGCGTGCAAACCTTCTCCACACCTCACATGGTGTGACAGCGTCCACACCACGGCTCCAACCAGGAAGCATTTATAGGTGTGCACACGTGACCTGAAACCACGCCCACAAATTGGCTGGGACGCACCTGGCAGAGTGACGTCATGCACCAATCTACTATCACTTTCACTGCTGATCCGGATTATTTGGCCCAATTTAGTTTCGATTCTTCAGAAACACTTTATATAAATAGATAGATAGATAGATAGATAGATATATAGATAGATAGATAGATAGATAGATAGATAGATAGATAGATAGATAGATAGATAGATAGATAAATAGATAGATAGATAGATAGATAGATAGATAGATAGATAGATAGATAGATAGATAGATAGATAGATAGATAGATAGATAGATAGATAGATAGATAGATAGATAGATAGATAGATAGATAGATAGATAGATAGATAGATAGGTAAATAGATATATAGATAGGTAGATAGATAGATGGATAAATAGATAGATGGATATAGATATATGGACAGATGGATGGATAGATAGATAGATAAATAGATAGATGTACTCTATTGATCCAAAATTGGGAAATTGCTTTGTTACAGCAACATGTCATCACTTTACATAGAACGAAGGACAAAAGACTAAATACAAAAGATGACAAAAAGAGGCAAGTGTGCGAAATTGCAGTAGTTGTTTGCAAAGGTATAAGAAGGAACATGATTAGAATATATCAATATAAATATAAGATGTGCAGACAAATTAATTCACAGTTATTGCAGTAGGAGTCAGAGTTCTGGTGTGGACAGAAACTATAGGGCTCATAGTTTGGAGAGTTCTCCTTTTGACAGAGGTGAGGATCTTTACTTTGCACATGTCTCTTGTGTTGACTTAAACTTATTACACAATCATTCCCCTGGTGCTTATAGTATTTTTTATACATTTACACTTGCACCGCAGCCAATTCCTTGTATGTGTAAACCTGCTCTGCAATAGATCTGATTCTGATGCTTGTCTGGAGAAGATAGCAAGGAAGCAGCCATTTTGAGTCCTCTGGGATCCAGTCAGTGAATGCTTGATGCTTGGACTCTGTGTGCAGCTCAGCAGGGACATGTTGTACTGAGCAGAAAGTTTGTCAGAGAGTTTCCTCAGAGGGATGAAGTCCCATCAGGTGCAGCAGCTCTGAGACGAGAAGCTCTGTTTCCCCCTGGTTCTCCCCCACACTGCAGGATCTATCTCCCTGCACGAACCAATCACAGCAGCCCACGGAGCAGCGTCACGGAGGCCGCAGCCAATCGGCGCCCGCGTCCGCTGGAGCCGAGCGTAGCCGGGGGTCAAAGATGGCGGCGGGCTGCGAGTCACTGGCTGATGTGTTTACTCGGCGGAGAGCTGCGCGGAAAAGTAGCGAGCGAGCTAGCGGGAGCCCGTCACCTCCACCGGGCAGTCAGGGTCCAGTCTGCGGGAGAAACGAGTCCTCAACTCGGCTGTAGGTAGAGAGTGAAGCCCCATGGCGGCGGGAGATGGGACTTTCTCAACTGGAACTCTCTGAAGCGGAGGAGATCTCTGCCCGCTCCGGTTAGCTTCACGTTAGCTTGTTTTTGTTTTTGGTTGCTGGAGCTAACTTGTTTCCCGAGTTGTTTTGGACACCCCCCTCCCCTTCCCCGGGAACAGGAGTGCGTGGAGTTGTGACGGGCGGAGCAAAGGGGGGTCCCACGTTTTCGAGCATGGATGGGACCCCATCACCGGCGGGACCGAGCGGGACCCCCGCGCAGAGCCAGCCCACCTCGGCGGCGGCGGCCAGCGGAGGCGTCGGGGTCTCCTCTCCTCCTCCAGATGGGAAACCTGCAGCTGCTGGTGTTGAATCTCTGAATGGAGGCTCCGTGGTGGTGAAGTGTCAGATCCCCGCCAGCAGCCCGCAGGCAGCTGTCACACGTGTCAACAACGGACCTGTCTCTGCGGCATCCGGTGCCATTATCCGGACTACTCCTTCCCCCTTGCCCTCCCCGGTGATCCCCCCTCAGCCCGTCGTGAAAACTGCCCCCACGGTCACGCTTGTGAGGCCGCCTATGCAAACTCCCAGCGGAGGGACCCCCGCTCCAGCTGGGCCAGCAGCGGCCGGATGTGTTGTCAACAAGTGGGACTCCACAAAGATGGTGATGCAGACTTCAGCTGCCACGACGGGCTCGATCGTGAGGGGCCCGACGGTTCTGCAGAACCCGAGGACCTCGGTGCAGATAGCCTCCGCTCCTACTCAAGGGGTCGTGCGAGCCATTGCTCCCCAGGCGCTGGCCCCTCGACTCACTCAGCCCCAGGCAAATGCCCCAAACATCCAAAACATCCAGCTCCCTCCAGGTAAAGTAGTCACCACCTTAATGGCATGAATGGTTTTGTCCAACAGGTTAGACAGGATTTATTATTTCTACTTGACACACACAGTCCACTGGTATCAACATCATTACTACTTCCCCTGTCCACAGCAGTCCAGACATGGTGTGGTGGTCTTGACCTCATCAGAACTCAACCAGTCACATGGTTTCCCCCTTTATCTAAACTCAGTGTCTCCTCAGCTTTACCTGCCTCCACTCATGAAGCTCACAACTGTTGCGTCACTGCTGCTCACAGCTCTGCAACTCTCCTAAATCCTGGAGGAGAAAGGAGAAGTATATAGGAGCCAGCTCTACATCCCCTGTGACACAGAGACCCCCGGCATCAACATCATAACTCCTCCCCTGCCCTCTCCTGCCCACAGCAGTCTAGATGTATCGTGGTCCTCATGACATCATCAAAATGTACCCAGTCACATGATTTCCCGTTTTCTCAGTGTCTCAGTTGGTCCTGCGTCGACACATGTTGCCCACAAATGTTGCTTGCCGGTCTGGCACTGCCTCTGTAAAAGAGTTAACAACTCTACAAACGTGCACATGTTTGTCCATCATAGTCTGCCTGCTGCTCACAGCTCTCCTAAATCCTGGAGGAGAAAGGAGTAGTAATGATTTTAGGGTTAAATGCACAGGTGAGAAAATGCCCCAAATATCCAAAACATCCAGCTTCCTAGAGCTAAAGTGAAAACCACTTTAAGAGGATTAATGGTTTTCTCCAACAAGTTAGACAGGATTGACTCTTTAGGCTGCAAGCAGCAACAACATAATGAGATATCGTTATAGAATAATCTGATTGTCTTCTAGGGCCACAAGCAGCTGATTAGATAGAAATGTTCAAAGTACTAATTGCAGACTTGATTAAGAGCCCTGCAATACATTCATTATTACAACTTTGTCTTGTCAGAGACAACATCAAACTCTTCTCATATGAACAGCTATTTACTGCAAAAATATTTGGTATAAGGAAGTATTAATGTTTGTGAATGGAAATCAGCTCTTTTTTGGAGACCAGTGTATAGAGCTGTCCCAACCAGAGGATGACTGGTCTGACTTAAACAGAACACAACGCACAACATCATTAAACAACAACTTTTAAAGACATGTGTTTCCTCCTGCAACTCTGCAACTTCTTCAACGCTCTGTAAATATGATCAGGGGTAATGCATCAATACACCTACAGATGAATAATTCATACGACCACATGTCAGAAACTTCTTCCATATGCTCATACAGTATATTGATAAGACTGATCAGACCATCTTAACCCCCCTGACTTTTGCCTCCTGCAGGCATGGTCCTGGTTCGCAGTGAGAGTGGACAGCTGCTGATGATTCACCAGCAGACCTTGGCTCAGATGCAGGCTCAGTCGCAGTCCCAAAGCGCCATGACGCCACGACCTGCGGCCCCCACAAGCACTCCACCGGTCCAGCTCACTTCTCTACAGGTAACAGCTGAACACATGGTCACAAACACAACATGTGACTCATACCCGTTCGGTAGTGATGCACTGATCTGATTCACTGGATCAGAATGTATGTAAGTCATAATCCTGAAACAGGAACCTTAAAAGAATGTAAGTGTAGAAATATCTTCTCTTTTAGTTTGGAAATGATCGTACTAATCATCATCATTTAGATCTGTTCTCTGGCGTAACCGATATCCTGAGTTTAGGTATCATTAAAGCCTCCCATCATAGTAACAATATTCACAGTCACAATAACGAACACACTTTGAGTTGTCACCCTGCAAATGTTTCAATGTCATAATTTAGACACACTTTGTTGCATCATGTGCAATTTTACTGTCGGATAGAAAACAAAAATCAACCAAATGAGTTTTTCTTGTGCTAGTAAACAAAGGCGCCTGGTTCATTTGATGCATTTCACTTCAGTCTGCAGTCTGATTTCATTATATTTTGACAGATGGTTTCACATGCACGCTCTGGCTGAACGTTAAAGGAGCAATCAAAATGAACAGGCTTTATTTAGCATACGTGGAGTTCTGCATCCAACGTTAAAGTGAGTTAAGGAACTGAAAGAAATCATAAAAAAAGATAACTCGTTGGTAAAATTGCTACACCTGCGTCAAATAATTGACTGAAAAAAACCCAGAGTAATTTATTTGCTACTGAAGTGAAATACAGCATATATAAAATGCAATTATGTAAAAAGATAAATCCTAAGTAGTGCACTGTTATTTAAATTGTCATGTACGACACCTACTCTCATATCTCCTGCTGTTCTCCAGGCTCCAGGCGCGGCGTCGCTGCTGACTCGTTCCGTGGCCCCCACCACTATCATTAAACAAGGTGCCACAGCCCAGACCACTGTGACGCCCACCACCAAACTGCAGAGGCCGCCCGTACTGCAGGTAAAGCCGCCACTATGTAATCACCTGTGTAGAATATAAAGGCAGCAAGCACCAAAGTTAAAGCAAACCTGAGATATCCTGCTGATTGGCTTTATGCTGCACTTTTGGCAACAACATCATAATTGCTCCCCTGCCCTCTGCTGCCCACATCAGTCTAGACATGGCGTGGTCCTCATGACCTCATCACAACTCAACTAGTAACCTAGAATTAAAAAGTGTTATTACTCTTTTTACCGTTTGATGGAGGATTAATGGATTTTTCTTGAACAAGCTAGATAGATCTCCGAAACGAATTGGAATGCGTGATTAAAAAATATATATGTGTTGCTCGATTATCAACTTGTTTTGCCAAACAACTGCATTGAAAGGCTCAGCTTTATGTCAAGGCTTGAAGATCTGGCCTTTTTGTCTGCTTACTGGTTCAATAAATCTTTCTCTTCGTTGCCATGGAAATTCCTTTTTAAAGGTTTATACACTTTTCACTGAAACATCATTAGTTTTCATTGTCTGATTTGCACATCCCATTGTTGTTGGGAGCTCTATTGTAATGTAGCGATGGAAGAGGAGAACTGTAAAGCTCCAGGGACTGGATGTTGTATACAAAAGACAAACCTCTATGTCTTTCCTGTAAGAATAAAATTGACGGACATGTTATTCTGACCTTGTCGTTTTCCTGAGTCTCATCTCATGGCTGCATATTCACTGACTCAAACAGAACACCATCATGTTGGGAGGAACGGCCGCCACTCCGGGTCAGCCGCTAGGAACGTCCACCACTGTACAGCCTGGATCTGCAGCCACACCTGTGACACAGAGGGCCGGGCCCCTCAGGGCCCCTGGGGCCTCCACTCCAATTGCTATCACAGCTGTAAGAGAGAAGTACTAACCTCGAAAATTGAATAATTAACCACACAGATTGTAATTTTCTAGTGTTTTGTGTTGTGCTCTATATTTCTACTGTAAATTAAGTGTATGTGTGTGTGTGTTTTAAGAAAAATTCAGTTTGTTTGTGTGTTTTGCAGGAGACACTTGAGAATGTGAAGAAGTGTAGGAACTTTTTGTCCACGCTGATCAAACTGGCGTCCAGTGGGAAACAGTCCTCTGAGACCACAGCCAGCGTCAAGGAGCTGGTCAAACAACTGCTGGTAGAGTTTTTCTCCCTTTTTCTCATCATATCCTTCATCGCTTTCTCTCACCATCTGTGGGCCCTACGACTTATTCCCCTTTCCTGCACCCATTTTGTTTATAAAGCAAATGCACTTGCCCCCACCTGAGCACATGGGTGTGTTGCTCATCCTCTCTCGTTATTCCTTTGGTCTGTTTTTCCTTAACCTTCAAACTCGTTTCTGTTCTAATTCATCTTCTCCTTCTATTGTACAACAGGAAGCAAAGATAGAGCCTGATGATTTCACCAGTAGATTATACAAAGAGCTGAACTCGTCGCCACAGCCGTACCTTGTGCCTTTCCTGAAGGTGAGATCAACAACACACTCGCAGATAGAATAGCTGGTATGGCATTTTATGCTTCTAGTCCTCTTTTCATCAGTTCACCTGCACTTGAAGGCTGTGCCCTGCGTGACAGACAAAAGCTGCATTCACACATGCATTTCAACCCTGAACCTTTCTATACATTACCTGGAGGAGCTGAATGTTTGAATCCATTAAACTGGATGTTAAACAGACTCTTCTTTCAGCTCCCTAGTACAAAGTCTGTCTAATTTCTCATATCCAAGGCAATGTGCAAACAGATAAAGTAACAAAACGATGCAATGGTTTATTGATTGATAGATTTTTAGATAAAAACACATATTTCCAACATGGTCACAGGATGTCATGAAAAAAACATACGTAAAAAAGGATCAATAAAAAAATAAATAACTAATCCACAAACAAAATAATCTTAAAATCCTAAAAGGTACCATTAAATCCTAGAAGAAAGCAAATAAACCCACATCAAAAATTGATGAGTCTTGTTTCCCAGAACAAGAATGAAAGAAACTTGATGTTAGACATGGCAGATCATTTATACAGACAGTAGTAATTTGTCTCATCACAAATTTGGAAATTGTAATATTATTGTGCCAATGCAAAAGTATCTACAGTAAAAAGTCAAATAAATAGAATACATGTAAAAATCCATTACTCCTGTTTATTTAATCCGTCTGTCCTCTGTCCTCCTGCAGAGAAGTCTCCCTGCACTGCGTCAGTTGACCCCAGACTCGGAGGCCTTCATTCGGCAGAGCCTGCTGCCGCAGCCCAGCACTCAGGCTGCCACAGCCTCCAAGGCCCTCACCGCTGTGGTGCTGCGACCTCCACTCTCCACCGCCACCACTGCAGCCACCAGCTCCACCGCGAGCAAAAACACAGTCGTCAGCCTCACTCAGACAACTCACAGCAAACCAGGACTGGTAATATGTCTGTTTAGTATCTGAATTCAGTGATGGGCACGCAAATAGTAAACAAAGTGTAAAAGTTTATACTTCTGTTTTTGTTCTTGTGTCTCGCCACAGCAACAGGGGACTATAGTGAGGCCACAGGTGACAGTGGCTCAGTCTCCCATGGTAACACTCCGAGGTCAGCCTCACAGCCGCATCATTGTGGGCCAGCCGCAGGTCGTCAAACAGCTGCAGACAGGTGTGACACTCTCTTACTCTTTTTTTATTTCTTCCTTGGGGATGTAAAATCAGTGCCAATGAATGTGAGCACTATTTTCTTTATTTGACGTATCATCCAGTCTCCAGTGAGAATCGGTGGTGAGATTTAGATGCTAAACAAGTTAATTAAAGTCACTGAACAACACCCAAAAAATACTTTGATTCACCCATTAACTATGTTCCATTCAGTAGGGCTGCCACCATGTGGGTACTGTCTGTAACTGCAGGACAAAATCCTTAGACAAAGATGTCAAATACAAAATCTGAAATAATTATTCTATTCATGTTACAGTGCATGTTTTTAAAACAATTTTAACTGCAACTACATTTTCTTACTCACAGCAGCAATAATTTGACCGTTCCTCTGTCTGTGTTAGTTCCGGCTGTGAGGCACATGTATGTCCCGGGGGCCAAAGGAGTGCAGGTGGTCAGTCAGAGCCTTCTCACTGCCGCTCAGAGGAACAAGCTGATGGAAGCAGGAGGAGGAGCCTTCAGGTTTGTCACACGTTCAGCTAAATGATGAATAAACATTGGTCTCCAGTATCATATTTTCACTATCTTACATCCTTAAAAGCAATTGAGAAAAGGCTTAATGTTCTTTTTCATATATTTGATGTTGGAACAGTGGTTAATCAATCAAAACTTGTGACTTATACCTGGAATAATTAATTTATTAGTTTACCATGCAACAGAAAAGTAAGCGTTGAAGTTTTTCAGTTATTATGAAGTCATTTTAATTAATTCACCACTTCCAGCTCACAGAAGATTTGCAGCTTGACTTACTTACGTGATGCAAAAATAATCGTTAAAAATCTGAATTTTTTTCCCTCTACTTGCTGACATTTTATCGCCCAAACAATTAGTGGTTTAATTAAAAATTGCGGCGTATTGATTTACCAGAAGTCAGACAGAGACATTCTGCTTTAAATCAGGACCATACGCTTCTATGCTTTCAGATTTTATTTATTGGAACATGAACTCACCAGTGTCGAACCAGACTTTTAAATGCACCCCAAATTTATCGCTCATTCAACAGTGCAGCTGTAAATACTTAAGTAGGCTATTGTGTGATGTAAATGAGTCAGACATAGACTTTAAAACTCTTTGATTCAAGCGCGCCGGTTTATTGTCCTTGTGTTTGTCTCTATTTGACCACCCTTGTGTTTGTTGACACATTTGCTAATTAATGAAGTAATTACGTGAATTAATGACCTCGTAAGCATCAGTGGTTTTGTGTAATACATCATGGTCGTTACTCCTCACTGTCGAGACCAAGTGAACTAACTATCTCTGCTTTTACAAAGATAGATTCAAGCTTCAATGAGTAGAAATGAGTCAGCAGACAATAATATGTACATTAGATTGTACAGGTGTAGCTCAAAGACGGGTTTATACTGTCGGACAAATATGGGGCTGTGCAATGTGATAGTTTCGGCTCTGCCTTGTTTTAACTGGTTGCCTGATCAAACTGCAGAATCATAGTTGTGATAAAACAAACAAAGAGTGATTTCCTTAAACTGCGTGTTTGGATATACTGGCGAGGAAGTAGGACGCGTCGGCACAGACAGTTTAAATCTGCCGAGACAAATCAGAGTTAACTGCTGCATGTGTCTGAAAGATGTATTCTTTCAATTACTCTTCTCACCAGACGCCTGCTGTTATTTGCTTTCTGTTGTTTATGAACCACGGGATGTGCAGCAGAGATTTACTCGCGTGTTGTAACAAATATGTCCGCACTGTTTTATGTGATTCTAAGATCTTTAGAGAAATGAGATGGTCTTAAATTAATCCAGTCTTTCTTTCTTTATTACATTGATCTCGATTTCTTTAAATATTATTCTCTGTCCAATGTAATTCTTCAACTAGGACTTGGGAGCACCAGGCTTTGATTTTTGGAAAGCAAAGTATAGTGGCTTCAGGAATAGCTTAAATATTTACGTTTTGCTTTTATATATGAGCTCTATTGATCCTTTCAGCATTGATTATTAATAACAAATGCTCACAGATGAAAAAAGAGATATCAGTTTTAAGCCTCTTGCTCGTGTTGCTGCTCATCGCATCACTTTCTGTTCTCTTCCAGGGATGATGATGATATCAACGACGTGGCCTCCATGGCAGGAGTCAACTTGTCGGAGGAGAGTGCCCGTATCTTAGCAACCAACTCTGACCTTGTTGGCACGGTGACTCGCTCCTGCAAGGACGAGGCCTTCCTCTCCACCGCTCCTCTCACCCGGAGAGCTCTCGAGATCGGTGAGACACACAAACCGAGGAGAGCACGTGCGGCTCGTTACTTGGTGTTAAAGGGTGATTCTGGCTCATTCTGCTCAAATCTTAATCCACCCCCCTCCCCCCCCCCCATCTCATTTTGACAGCTAAGAAGTTTGGTGTCAGCGAGTTGGGCTCAGATGTGATCAACTTCATCTCCCATGCTACGCAGCAGCGACTGCAGAGCCTGCTGGAGAAGGTGTCCCTCGTGGCGCAGCAGAAGAACGTCACTTTCAAGGTGACGGTTGATTACCATCTATTTTAAGTGAGAGTTGCCATTTACTCTGCTTCAGCTTCTCATATCGGGTCTTTCTGTTCTTCCTCGCTGTATCTTTATATAAATCTAACCTTCAGGAGGATGAGCGGCACGTGCAAGTCAGCGACGTGCGAACCCAGCTCCGGTACTTCGAGCAGCTGGATCAGGTGGAGAAGCAGAGGAAGGAGGAGCAGGAGAGAGAGATCCTCTTGAAGGCTGCCAAGGTAAGATTCTATCTATAGCAGCTCTATACGATTCTGTCATAACTGCTTAGAGAAGGCGAGTGAGTGATCTCAGGTCAGTGTCATTAATATACATTTTGCTCGGCTGCGAGACAGCAGATATGCTAACGATGAGTGAGCGGATGAATAAAACAATTGATTGAATAAATTGAACATATCCATCTTGAAATATTAACATGTCCTCTGCATCGCCGCAGTCTCGGTCACGACAAGAGGACCCCGAGCAGCTGAGACTGAAACAAAAGGCCAAAGAGGTAAATATATGCTACCGTAAGTGATCGTATATGATTGTATTCTGATGAGTTGGACTGTGCGACTGATCCGAGTGCGATTCTTCCTCCAGATGCAGCAGCAGGAGCTGGCTCAGATCCGTCAGAGAGAAGCCAACCTCACGGCGCTGGCAGCCATCGGCCCAAGGAAAAAACAAAAGATGTACTCTCCTGTTCGAGGTGCCAGTGCAGAGGTGAGGAACATGGAAGCATTTAATGCAGACAGGTTTTTTTTTTTTTTTTTTTTTTCAAATTCACAAAAGAGCTCATTAAACTTGTGTTTGCTCCATTTCCACCTCCCAGGGCTCCGGGTCAGGGCCCTGCCAGCCCGCGGGCTCCGGTGGAGGCGGCTCCAGACAGTTTATGCGACAGCGTATCACCAGAGTCAACCTCAGGGACCTGCTCTTCTGCCTGGAGAATGAAAGAGGGACCAGTCACTCACACCTACTCTATAAAGGCTTCCTCAAATAGCACCCGCATTAGAGTGACGAGTCGAACTCAGTGGCATTAAGGCGGCAGAGTTGACTGTCAGCTCAGACCCTCTCTGCTGGTACTGTGATCACTCCGCAGAATATGGAGACGCGTGTTTGTGGGAAGTGAATTATCTGGAACGCCGAGGAGACGTCTGCTTTCAAAAGCCTCTTCAGCTCTCAGCCCTTTTGTGTTTTCAGCACAGCGATGGAGCAAATATTGAAACTTGGCCCTGATTTCAGCGGGAGCCTCTCAGCTCGCTTTGCTCTTCAGAGACCAGTTGCACTCAGCCGCTCTTCCCTCATGCACTGCCTCACGCTGCACAGCAGGAGAAAAAAGTATTTTACCGAACTGAGCTCTTCAGATTTGAAAGCCTTGTCAGTGTCACTGAGATTAACGTGCAACATTCATCTGCAGCCTGATATCACAAAGCTGCAGTAATTCAAACTTTCTCGACCACGACGACATAAACACTCTGTTAAAAAAAAAAGTAAATAAACAGAGGTTTTAATTTATCTCACGTTTATACCTTGTATTTTTTATTTTTTTTGCAGTTTTATTGCTTGTGGATCGTTTCACACGGACTTACTTTGACCCCTCATGTCCTTTGCTGAGTTGCCTTGTTCAAATGAAGCCATATGAATTAGACTGTCGTTCAGCTCATGTAACTTCATCTCTCCATCAGCTCGTTCCAGATTTGTCGGATGCATTCTTTATTTTGTTGTTTGCTTTTTTTTGTGTGTGTCTTTGCTTGATTGGAAACCGAAATAATAATGTATATCATCTGCGTGCAGCAGTTTAATCCCACACGGTTACACATGGTGTAATCACAAGGTGTTAATATCTGTTGGTATTTGAATTGCGGTGTTTTCACTGTGGGAAATCCTGATTGTTTTTTTATTATTTTATTTGATTCCAGCACAGTTACAATAATGTTTACTTATCATCCCTGCTGATCATTTCTGAAGCAACCATACTGAGTTTTTAGTTTTCCCCCTACAGCCTTTTTCCATTCATTTCGTAAGTGATGGCAGACAATTCAACGTTCTGTTTTTAATATCCTGGTGCCATTTATTTAAGATCCAAGAATAATGAACCGTGCACTTTATGAAATATTACTGAGGATTTGGGTGTGTATGCTTATTCTAAAACTAATAATTAGAACTATAAACCAATATTCCTGCCTTTTTTATAAATGTCACACAAAGAAATTCCAATCAAAATGTACAATGTTATTGTAACTTCTGGCTAAAATGTATCGGGGCAGGATATTAACTCAATTCAGTTATTTTCTGTTTGTACCATTGGAAATATATTAGAAATTGGTTAATGTTACCTAATAAAATCATGTATGGTGTAATCTGCAAGTGATTTAAAGTTTCCACACTGTGTAGCTCATGTGATATAATATGAAATTTAAGAAATGGAGTATAGAGAAATCCCAGTAACATACTTTAGATCGCAATCCCTTTTAAGTAAATCCCACATTTTTCAGTGAAGTTGGAGCATCTTCATTTTTATATTTGATTGGATGACTGAGGTCAGGTCGGGTGAAGCAGGAGGACTGCACTTTGACACATCAGTTTTCTAAGGACAAACTCAATAACTTTCTATATTTGTAGCGCACATAATTATAATAATTATAATTTTCGGACTTTATACCTTTTGTCGTTTAACAGCAGAGTGTTTATGGGTAGATTTTTATTATTGTATATACGTAAGTTTGCTATTTGTTGATTTATCAGTTCCCAACTTTACAATGAGAGAATTTGGGAGTTTTTCATACACATTCATTTGTCGAATAAGACAAATAAGTGATGCTCTCTTGCCAATATCATGTAAATTTTGAACAGCCACTTGTTTATATGTAAATATCTGAATTGCTATTTTATAATGGATTGAGAGAGAATGATCTCTATTAAAAAAGAAATATCTTTATCTTGAGTGTCGTGATTATTGATGACATCATTGTGTTCACTCACACATTGGGCTTAGTTTGCTATGTCATGTCCGCACTGTTAATCCTAATTTATCTTATCTACCATAATGAAATAATCCAACAATTTCAATCAGCACATAAAAAAAATCTGAATTATATCTATAGCAATTTCCCGCATATTCTTATTCTTTGTTGGCGTCTTATCATTTAATTTCTTCAAGCTGTTCGATCAGATCTTATCATACATCTGAGAGGTCGATCTTAATTGGTCACTGCTTCCAAACGCAGACATTTCCAGTCTCATTGTGAATCCTTTAAAAATCCAAAATGAACATTCAGTCATTTTATAAATACTTCAGCCCTCTGTTTGAAGCAGAGGAATTTGGCAGCACACCAGCTCATCTGTGCACGAAACCTGATCATTTCAAGGATTCCATTCTTCTCTAAGTGCTTAAAAATATATTCTTTATGTCCTACACGACCATCTCTGACTGGGTTTGTGTACTCCATAATAACTACATCACCAAAACGCCACAGAAAGAGAAACGCTGTGTCATAACAGACTCATTAGCGGCTGCACAAATTGCCAAAATGCAACCTCTTGCACACACTCCTCAAGAAACTCCCCGTTTAATATCCTCCTCTATTAAAACGTATTCAGCAACACTGCAGAGGGAGCGTGATGAGGCCAAGTCCTCAAAATAAAAAATAATTAGGAGCCCATTACTGCTGGATAAAATAATACATTACGCACGAATTTCCTTCCTTTACCTTGAAACATAATCAAAAGATGTTTCTTTGTACAAATAAACAAGATTTGTATCTCTCTACTTCAGTAGTTCTGTTTTTCTACCACAGATTAAACTGTAATCTTCAGTTTTTTTTCTTGCATGTGTTCCTTCAGATGATTAAAGTTTAGCTGAACTCACTCGGGGCACTTTTAATCACTGTAAATTTATTTTATGCCTCTTGAATTTATACCTCGGTGACAAAACAGGCCTAAATCACCGGGACCTTTGTCTTATCATGTTCACAGAAAGAGGCAGTAAAAGTCACATTTGTATGAGTGGTGGGAGTGAGGGGGGGAAGCTGTTCATGGTGTAATAGTTACAAAATTCCCTCATTATTCACTCAGAGGTGTTCTTTATGGATATTGGATATTTTAAAGTGATGTACTGCCCAGTGAGAAGACATGTGGAGCCCTTTGGAAACAGTTTCACATTCAGTCTACTTCATCTCAGATTCCCTCTATGGGTTGTTTTCACCCGTCTCATGGTTTGTTTGCTTTTTTAAAACAGGATTACGCTAAAATTTAAATAACTTCTGTAAAACTGGACGAATGGGACTTGGGCCAAGAAAGACCCCTTCGAATTATAGATCCAGACAAAGGGACCATATCTAGGGAACTAATATCTATGAGCGTTATGTGCAGCACCATCAAATTTAAAGGGACCGTTTGGCCTCTGCGAAGTTTTGGTTTCTGATTATAGTCTCTTGATTTGTTGTGAAAATCTCATTCATCACCGACTGGTTTGTGGTCGGTGACTGGAACACACCGATCTGAAGTGAGTCGGGATGGCTCCACAGGGGGGCACTGTTGCACCACCTGGCAACCACACTCAGTATAGTTCAGTAGAGGCATCTGCTGCCAAAGGCCTGTGTGACCTGGGTCCATAGAAATCACATGTTGCCATATGTAAGAGGTGGGAGAAAAAGTTTTACCAGCAAAAGTCATTTCTTTTTGATGCACAAGGTGAAAAACAGTAACTTTTGTTTCTAAGGAAACCAGCTGCAACGTGATTCTGTGCGAGTACTGACTTCCTGACGTCTGCTTTGTGGAGGATCTGAGAACACAGACACACACACACACACACACACACACACACACACACACACACACACACACACACACACACACACACACACACACACACACACACACACACACACACACACACACACACACAGGCAGGCAGATGGACATCTCCGTTAAGGATCACACCAATGCACTTCCATCTCTTCCCTCATATTTGGTGGATTTGAGGCTTAGGAAGTTGTTTGCTCTGCTCCCTCTGCAGACAAGGTATCTCATGCCTGTTGTCGCCCAAACCGTTGTCTGGGTTGTCTGGAGATCCAGGCACGGGCACACTCCTAAGTCTTCTGCAATATGAGTCGTCAGGCTGTATTTGCTTATGTTACTCTGGGACACCAAACTCAATTCCACTGCCTTGTTTGATTTTGCATAATGAGCGGCTGCTGGCTGGGATCATGTGTTTGAGTGACAGCCGTGAAGATAAGTGAATACGTTTCACATATTCTGATGGATTTTTTTACTTTTACACTCTAATGGCTAAAAAACATGGAGAGCCAGTTTCTACTGAGCTCTGATGTGTGGTTGAAATAAAGTGGACACCTGCTGCAGGTGATTATAAATGAGTTTAAGAAATATTTAAAAGTTATAAAGTTTGAAACATAAATGATTGTTCATGGCCAAGTATAAACTATAAACTTTCCTATATAGTTTGTGTAGAATATATGTGCCTACAGAAATAAGTCATTATTTATGTCCTCCAACTTAAACTAGGATTCAATATGTAGTTTTTATCAATAATTTCAAACATATGCTGGGTAATGTTTATATTTTCGTTATACAACCATTGATTTATAGTTACACTTCATTTTATAACTCATGTACAAAAATACTTAATAGTTCCTAATGCAGTCAAAGAAAAGGAGAATAATACGTATTTTTGTAAAAGTTAATACAGAGAAAAACAAAACTGATGTTGACGTCCTTGTTCTCCCTGTATTCAGTGTGGAACAGGCAACACGTGATATTACAGCCAACAGAGCTTTCACCGTTAAATTAAAACATGTATCTCTACAATAAAATACTACCTTATCTCCCCATTAAACATTAAAGAGTATCTGTGTTTGATCCACCAGCCTCTGTATGTGACTCGACTACATCGGCTCATGGTCTCCTCCTCACATGCGATAGTTGTGTTCTGCTGCTGCTGCGTTTCCACGTCTACAAAACGATCTTTCAGCTTATGCCTTTTCCGGATCATAGAGTGAAGTCGAAAGACATGAAAATAAATCCCCGGAGTGCAGGTGCAGATTCCCTGTCGAGAGTTAATATGTATTTCCCCCACTTGCACAAAATTAAAGTTTGTTAATAAAAGAAACTCTGAGGTGTATTTTGCATGACACTGGGAAAAACGGGTATATGAACTGTGATATCATGCAAAGCTGCTCTCCCCTTTTACCGTTAAATTACACGATGAGAAACAGGAGTTTTATTTACACTTTTTATACCAAACTTCAGGTTTGAGCAAAGTTTCGGCAAAAACCAATGTCAAAAGTTCAAAACGGTCACTCCCCGGTTGTCTGGAGTCTTGTTTACTTTCATATTCCATAATTATTCTACACTTAAGTACCAGTAAGGTTTTTTATTTCCCACAAGATATTTTTAGGCATTTTACCTAAAGGGCAGAATCGAACCTGCGGCTGCTGCAGGTGCCCACACAACCTTGTGAATTACACCTGCCCCAAGTACCATGAAGTCCTTTTACCTGATTTATTCACCCACAAGTTGTATTAAAATATCAATGTTAAAATTATGGCAAATCCCTCTCAAACTTTTACAGGTGACAAAAACCAAAGAAGTCAAAACACAAAGTCAAGGGATCACAGTTAAATTGACTCTGACTGGGACTTGAGACTGATTTTGATCCTTTCAACAGATGTTGCAGCTTTTGACATCTGGACAGTGCATGAACATCCTCTGGGGATCATGCACATTATGATGGAATTTCATAGCAGTCCACAAAATAGTAATTGAGGCGTTTCAGTCCGGAATAAAGTGAAGGACAAACAGACATCAGGTCTTTGGAGCTGAAAAACAATCTCTCATGTCTAATGACTCGTGTTGATCCTGCAAAAATAAACAGAAACCACAAACACCAGTTATTTTACTGTATATTAGCATCAGAACCCATCATCCCCATCATGAATTATAAATGACAATATTAACATTTCATCACTTCCCTCCATGTGCTCTCAAATGTGTGTTTACAGAATATAAATTAATTCACAGAATCAAAGTCCTGTAATAAGCGTGATTTGCTGCTGCTGGTCGTCAACTGTATTCACCGCTCAGAGCAGATGGATGAGATTCCCTCAACAGAGAGAAACTAATAAACAAGAAAAAAATATCTTCTCACCTGGTTAGCAGAAAGTCAGCGGGAGTTCAAACTTCCTACAGGTGCGAAGCCAGAGCTTGTTTTTGTTTCTGACATTTCTCTGTCAGATGATATCCGGAGGCTCACTGGAGGTTTTGGCCTCGAAACCGTGAGCCGCTCTGTGTTCTGACATCTGCTCCCATCACTGAGGGTGGAACGGTGGAGAGGATGAGGATGAAGCTCCGGCTGTGAGAGACGAAGAGCTTTTACGTCCTGTAAATAAAACATCAAGTTTAAAGCTGCTGTCGACACAGGGTTGAACCAAAATGGAAATTCAGAGACTCACTATGAAACCCTGAGGTGAGAGGATCGAAGTATTCCAAGGATATTTTACTAGAATGTTAGATTGTGTTGTAGTGGCATCCCATAGTGCTCCCATTTCAAAATGATCCTCTTTTAAAATACTGTAGTTACAGAAGTTTGAAGCATTTTGATAAGAGTTATTGTCAGACAAATATAATGGGAACACAATTTGGTTTATTCTTTCTCATTTCTTAGTTTTCTCTATTTTTGGAATTGAGCCCATATTCAAAGAAACTCTGTTAGAAAAATTGAGGATGGTAAAATGATTGAACTGTTGTCAGGATGTTGTCAACATTGGCTATAAATAAAAGATGCTTTGATAAAAAATGCAAATGTATTCTTTATTTATGGCCTTTAGAAGCTAATAAATGAGGTTTGTCCACTCACAGAATATCAAAATCTGCAGAATATATAGTAAAGCCCGACCAACAACTCTTTACTACAGCAGTAAAATATTATGGCAAAAAGATACAAAAAGAAAAACAGTCAATTAAAACTGAATTTTGACGTGGATGCATTTACAATGAGCGGATAGATGTGGAGATTTATCGTTTGTCACTGAAACTGAAGCTCCAGTTTGATTTCCCCCGATGATAATTTGAGAAACAAGTCTTTCTGTAGCTGTCAGGTTTGGTTTAGAGTGAGAAATATTCAAGCCTTTAGGTACAGGCGCTGTCTGCTGCTTTTCAACTGGCAGCCTGTGTGTGTGAGTGTGTGTGTTTGTTCGTGAGAGAGAGAGAGAGAGAGAGAACAACAATTTCAAACTTATCCCAGAAAACAGAAGGAGAGGCGAAACAAAGGTGAAATGAACAACACAACTACTGGTGTAGCAACAAGTGTTTCTAATGAACACATTTCAACAAATTGTAGTTCATTGTGCATCTTCAAGCAGAAAAAATAGAAGAATTAAAAAATTTAGCCAACAGCCGCTATGATTTACGTCATAATTTAATTATATACAAAAATAACAGTTTGGGTTATTTAGGTTATGTAACCTAAGTTTGGATTTAGATTTAGTTTATTCACCGGTGACTGACTGACTGGTTTCATTGACTTATAACTGCCGGACTCGCGACTGCACTGACGTGGCAGCCGAGCAGGAGCCAGGTTACAGAATCAGATTTTTCCCTCTGAAAGGTCAGAGAGATACGATGCTGCAGAGGAAACTTCGTGGCATTAAATCAATCTGGGGCCAAACATGCTCTATACAACTCTGAGCGATCGCTTTCATCCCATAATGCATTTCTCTCGAGCATTGGACGACATTTTCTCCTCGGTGTCAGGAACATGTCACTGTTTGAGCGTGTGAAGCTGCTTTCTCATGTGAACCCTGGTTACATAAAGGTTTATAACCTTCATCAATATCAATGTGAGAAGGTTCAATACATATAAATATGATGATTTTGCCGTGTGTAAACACAGTGAGGACAATTAAACGTATTGATCCACATCGGGTGAGTCAAATGTTTTGCTGTTTAACAGGTATTTGTCTTTTCCTGCTCATAAAGACGAGTTTAAATCCACTTAATCTCTGAACAGATTCTGCGTGTGAATAAACAGAATCTGTAGATCTCCTTTTCCAGTTTGACCAATCACGTCTGAGCAGGCTTTGATCCATGTGGAGAGGAAACACACCGACTGAAAAGCATCGGGTTTCAGCTTTTTATTTTCAGTTTGAATACCTATGTTTGAAGCACAAAGTTAGAGTTTGGTGTCCTGGCTCTGACTTCATCACTTTCCCCAAGTATGATAACATTAATATTGGTGATGATCAACTATACCACAGGTGGATGCTGGGCTGAATCGACAGACAAGCAAAGGGAGAGATGGGAATTCTTTGCAGATTAACCAGATTGATGGGAGGGTGTGTATCATAGAGGGCTCTGGAGAGTGAGGCATGTCACGTGATCCGAGCAGCGCCGAGAACTAGCCTGAACTAGCTTTCAAGCGTCGCTCCATTTATCTGCAGTCATTTGCAGGTAGCTGTTGTCATCCTGACCTGAAACATCACTGTTGAAATCCCTATTTGTGAAAAAGTCCGGTCGTGTCTCAACTCCAACTCCATTCTTGCATCTCTCCACATAAGGAAGAGTCTTTGATATCTATTGTATTCACCAGAGGCCTAAAGCATTGTCAGTTCCCGCTTATTCCTTGTCACGCGATAGCCAACGGGCTCCGAGATTAATAAACAATGTGACTTTTACCATGAACATGATCGATATCGACTGATGTGAAATACAAGAAACGTCTTCATAAACCCTTGTGTTCACGCTGGTATTTCCAACCAGCTCCATGTGTTACATATGGATTTCCATTACTCAGCTCATTCAGGAGGCAAAGGGAGAGGGAGAGAGCGGCGCTCCCTCAGGACTGAGGAACAACCTGCGCCTGCATCCTCGGCGCATAATTTAACAAATTAGCTGTGAGCAGCTGTTACCTGTTAAAATGACCCCGTTAATTTTTATCACCGCGGACAAGAGGTCCGATAGCATCTGCGCGCTACAGCTGACAGCCAGTCCGATTAGCTCTCTGATTCCTGCTTCCACTATATCATGACAACGATAATTACCTCGACGTCTCATTTTATGGATTCTACAAATCGCCAGGCTCGCGGAGCACGCCAAGTGTCCATCAATTATCGCCACGCTCTGCTGGTGTAGCCCGTCCAGTTGGCTGCCTCGGCTTTGAGAAACCACTTTGTCTTAAGTGAGAGAAGGTCTCTAATGCTGCCATAAGTGAGCGCCCACTGCTGGTTCACTACTAAACTTAGGAATACATTGTGTGATCATGAAGCAGAAGCACATGACCCCTCGTGGTCTGACCTCTCAGACGCTCGGCGAGGGCTCATCAGCGGCTCGACCTCCAGAACGCTCGCTGTGACATCAGCCTCTGAGCGAGATCCAGAAGACCCGGCCAGTAATGACCATTTATAAGTTTTGGCATTCATTGTGTTGAAGTTAAGTGGCTGTAAAACCGAACGCTTCCAGTCATGAGTGTTCAGGTTCATTGAACTGCTGAGGGATTTTAAACATAAGTACCCTGTCTGAGAGCAAATCTCCATTCGTTATCTGAAAGAATTTAATAAAAGGAAAATACTCTCTGCAGCCTCCTGCTGAGGCGATAGTTTACTTGAAGTTCTGATAGAATTACCTCATACGGTGCCATCATCTCGTTAAAAGAGAACTCAAAGCTGCAGAAATGAATCCTTTTATGTTATCAGAGGATCAGAGACGACGTGTCATGTGAAAGTGTCGTTATCACTCAGAGGATTTAGACTCTACGGACGCAACATTAACATCTTGGTTCAATCTCACAGCTTTCATCAGTGTCAGGCAGACGCAGGAAGCAGTTCAGTGAAAAGGTTTCTATAAACTCAACTTACAATAAATGCATTCAACCACAAGGTTACAAACCCAGAACAACAAAGTACAATTTTCTTTAAGCCAAAGCCAAACTACTAAGTGCCATTTAGGTGCTACTTAATTTTTTGTTTAAACTTAAGTTCTTATTTTATTCAAGGTATAGTCAGAAAGATTGTTTTTATCATATTCATATCTAGAGCAAGCACATTAAGGATAAAGGAGAATACCAGGAGTGGGGATCGAACCCACGAGGGCATTTGCCCATTGGATCTTAAGTCCAACGCCTTAACCTCTCGGCCATCCTGGTACATAGAACAGTGATTTCAGGTGGTAAAAATAACGACAAACTTAATGTTAACATTGTTTCATGTGTGGTCGATGTGATATATATATATATATATATGAATATGTTTGCTTTCCTCAAAAAAGTGACAATATCATAGACGTTAAATAAAAAGTCAGATGACATGACTGCTCTCTAACAGTGAAGCCAAAGCAGCTCACCCACCTGGTGGCTGGCTGTGGTATAGGTCAGAGACCCCCACCTCATCCATGTGAGTGGATGGGACATGGATCAAACTAATGTAGTCAAAGTACAAGTTGAATTTTTGCTCTAAAAAGATTTCTGTATTTTCAGGTATAGTTCTCATCACACTGATGATTGATTGATATATATTCACCTCTGGATAGTGGGAGGAAATGGACACGCGTTCTCCATCTTTATTTACAGGCTTTGGATAATATTTTGAAAGTATTTTGCACTCAAGTAATGTTATAAATGTGCAAAAAAAAAGAATTGCTGAGTCCTTGACAATTGAAAAAGTTGTGAACAAAAACAAGATAATGATGATGAATAGTAAATGGATTGCATTAATAAACAAAACACATAAACACACACAAACACACACTAATAAAAATCTTATCTGAAAAATGAAATAATAATAATAAACGAAAACAGATGTTTATCATCCACTGATGACTTTGTGAATGTGGAGTTGACGTCCATCATCCATTTGTTCTGCACTAAATCTGCTTCGTTGCTGCAACTTCCATTGTGTTTTACTAATTACCCAGAATTACCCTGGAGTCAAATTCTTATGAACCAAACTCAAAACACCTGAATCTCCTCATGTTTTCTGTGGTTTTAAAGAGATTGAAAATTTAATTTCCCAAATCAACTTCTCCCAGGAGCGGAGCAACAGCACAGCAGTAATTCATTTGTAATTTAAAAGTCTGCCTTATAGCCATGTGCGAATATATTTTATATTTTCATTCATCGCTGGAGTTATTGTTTGCATCGTTCCTGTTTCCTCTCAGCTCGGAATATTTAGCAATAAACTAAGGCGTCCGGAAAATAAATGCACAGCAGCAGCTTCTTCCTTTTGAACTATGTGCACGTTTTTCCAATAGTCTTCCTTGGAGCCGCCTCAAATCACCTACCTCCTTGATTATGTGGTCGCAGAGAGCACCTCTCGACAGCTGACCTTTCACTGCCGGAGCAGTCATCAACACGGAGGAACGTGCGTCTGATCCGTGCGTCTTCAGCATTCGGAGGAAACGCTTCTCTTCAGCCTGCTTCGTCCGTTCAGGGGAGCGACAAATCTCTCTGGACCACAACTCCAAAACTCTTAGCGGCTGCAGTGATCACGCACCGTCATGAAATGTACTTTAAAGAGCTCAGTGGTAACATAAAACAAGCCAAAGGAAGAAAGAGACACAGTTTGTTAAGTCCCCCTCGAGGGAGGCGCTAAACTCTTGAGGCTTCATCTTGAGTGGAAATTAAAAAATTGGAAGATTCAAAACCAAAGAGGGGAGAGTACAGAGGGGATTTGAATTCAGAACATTTCACACCCTGCAAAACAATAAAAATGTTATTTTTTTCCTTAAGCGTCTGGGGTCTTCTCAGTCTGTCTATTGTGCTTTTCCAAATCCCTGCTCTGTATCTTCCGATTAATATTTCAGATTTTAGCGGTGAAGGCAAAGCGTTTTATTGTTGCACTAAGATCTCATAAATCAAACATGTCGCTTTAATGGGAAATATATCGTCTGCTTGTGGATTGTTTGTCCATTATTAATACAGTTGAATGCCTGGATGCGAGCGATTCAGGGTTCTGTTACCGCCAGTGCTCGGCAGAGAGGATCTCGGAGCAGCAGCCGATACAGTGGCTCCATCGGGGCGATATCTTGTCGGTGAGCAGTGACAGACGGAGGGATCGTGGTGACAGGTTCTGTGTCTGTGAGTGATGGATCGCTTCTCTGTGAATAGCCGTGGAGCGTTATATGATTTAGATGTAAGAATGGTCTCTAAATCTGATTTCAGGCGATACTATGGGCCCAGAGCTTCACTCCTTTATCCCCGTCTCCCTCGCCAGCGGTAACTTGGTCAGCCGTTCTCTCGGGGGTGCAGCCTCACTGACCCGGGGAAGGAAACATTACCACTTCCAATTCCAGCTTTTCGTCTCCTTTATGACTCTTCCAAAGGACTCCTATCATATCATAGCGCTCATGCTACCGCCGGCTTCCTTCAGGAAGGCTCCGCGTGAGTCAGACATCTTTAGTTGATGTGGTGACCCGTGGAAGAGGCGGAGCAGAGTTTCAGGATTGTTTCTCCCGCATGGCTTCGTGGTTCTCTTGACTGTTTGAACTCATCTCTCCTGAGAGCCCGCTCCTCCCCTACGGTGCAGTTACTCTCTGGGAAAGGATTAAATGAGGAGTTCACGGCCGGGGCATCAGGCAATCTACATACAATCGTCCACTATGGCTGCGGATGAATCACAATTGATGCAGGACACACTAAAGCCAATGCGGCGTAGCTATTTGTTTATGACACCGAGCAGCACATTCTGAACCATTCGGAGGAAAACGCGTTACTTGGAGATGACTCTGAATGCAGACCGCCCTCACTATCTCCATTACACTCTCTGTGCGCCGTGTGTCTGAGTCCAGAGGCGGCCTGGCCGTCCACTAAAGCAGCCATTAGATATCTATCCAGTCAGACTTGGGCCATTCCCTCTTTCCTGCATCCTC
The DNA here is from genome assembly GCF_963576545.1 of Limanda limanda. Taxonomy (NCBI): domain Eukaryota; kingdom Metazoa; phylum Chordata; class Actinopteri; order Pleuronectiformes; family Pleuronectidae; genus Limanda; species Limanda limanda. Next base: position 8,777,282 of record NC_083642.1, on the reverse strand, counting down.
CTCCGTCCCTCGCGTCCTCGGGCTATAATAGAGTAAATGAAAGTCACTGATGGAGAATATGAGGAAATGGTATGGGTAGATGGATGACTGGTCGGACTGTGTCTACAGAGCTCCCTGAGGGAACATATATATATATATATATATAACTTATATTTACACATACCTGGCTATATGCTAACGTTAGAGCAACAATATACAGAATGGATACAGATCTGTGATCGTTTCGATAACTTCGGTTATGTTCAGTTTTTTAAAACATCGCCCTTTTGCAAAGAGTTGAAAATGTGTTTTTATCTAAACTGTAAAAATAAGGACTTCATTAATTGATTATTCAGTTTATACAGTCAGCACATTTAGTTCTATCCCTGTTCAGCCAATTCCAGAAGTTCGTATTTGGATGATGAGTTTTGCTGTTTCAGAATGAAGCTGTTCTCTTTCAGAGTTTTATCTTGTGCTTGTACAGTAGAGTTAGACATTTAAATGACTATTATTCTTTGTCTGGAAACTTTACTCCACAGTTATAAATATGCAGTATTTAAAACACACATATCAAGTGATGGGATGAATATTCATCAGTTCATTATCTATGCGGTTTATCTTTTGAGGGTCACGGGGGTCAACTGGAGCCAATCCCAGTTGACAGTGCATAGACCCTGGAAAGGCTCACAAGTATCACAAGGTCAACATATAGAGACACACAACCGTTCACACCAATGGTCAACTTAGTGTCTCCAATGAACTCCTTTGTGCTTGTGTTGGCCTGAGGGGTGAAGCTGGAGAACCAGAGAAACCCACACAGACACAAGGAGAACAGAGAAACACAGAAAGATCCCGGCTGAATTGAGATTCCAACCGAGAACCTACAAGTTATATTCTGTGAAACATGAGCAGCTTGATATGAATATGAATCCTCCTCCTGTCTGAGACAAATCCACCGTATATGGAGCGATTCAACTTCATTTGAACTGCAACATTATTGTATGAATGATAACAATCCAGAAACAAGGTGCATATAAATACTCACACACATATTGGATTTTATCCGCATTGAGTTTACGATTACCTACTATTAGTACTTTAATGTAAAACATCAGAATCTATTGCAGATTTTATTGCAACATAAAATAATGGATTGATAGATTCCAGAACTATTAATAGCTATATTTACTGTATATATGTGTATACTTTATTAATTTCTGCAACTCAAACTAATTCTAACTTTTCGTTAACTTTGTCCTTTTTTCCCGAGACACAAACCAAGACGAGCTTCAGTTAATTGAATCCACTTGGATGTGACAGATTTCACTTGTAGGCGTCATTTGGTCCCAAGTCAACCAGGTTCAGAGCCACAGTTTAAATATATGGAGTTTATATAAGTAGCACTCATGTGGTTTATGATGATAAGTATGTTGACAGAGGCATTAAGGCATTAAGTAGTTTAATTAATGGTGTCGTTAGCGAAACGTGTCGTGTTTCATAAATCATGGTGATTACAGTGGGACTCGTACTATTTTGATTAATGGAATGCTTGGCTCTTTATCAAAGAGTTTATAGTTGCTGACCAATCGGAAGATTTCAAATAACAGTGACTGGGATAAAATCACTTTATACAACAAAAGAAAATAAATATCAAGGAATGTAAGATGGATGAGGTTGAGAAGTTTGAGCGAATATGTTTACTTTTGGACTTTCACAGTCTGGAATTTGCCAAAAAAAATCAATAAGTTCAGAAAACGTTTTGCTGCTTGTTTTTCCCAAAAATAATTGTAAAAGTTAGCGATTAATATGTGCTTTTGCACAGTTTGGTTAATGCTGACTCATTAATTTAGCAGACAAGTAATAAGCTTTTACAAATTGCAGTTACGGATGATGTCAATCACATGAAAGTGCACAGAGGGTTACGTGTCTCCAGAGACTATATCATGTCTCCTGGCAACAGTCGATGGACCAGTAGTGTGTGTTCATGTGTGTGTTTTGTCTAAACAGAGACTTTTTGTGTGTTCCTTCCAGGATGTCACTGTGAACCTTGGAGTTCTGCGAGAATCTGAACATGAACATACAAATGAAGTGGATGGTTTCTGCAGTGCAAAGTGTCAGTGAACATTTCCACTTCATGTTCAGTATCCACATTTTAGATTTTCAGGCGGTTATCACTGTCGCGTCACAGCAAGAATGTTCTTGGTTCATCTCCTGATTCAAGGTCTTTCTGTGTGGAGTTTCCTCATAATTGCATTTGCATATAACTCTGGCTCAATTGGAGACTCTGAATTAAACTGAATGTGAGTATAAGTGGTCGTTGGTCTCTGTATCTCTGTATCTCTGCCCTGTGACGGGCCCAGTCCAGGATGAACCCCGCCTCTCGCCCAGCTGGGAAGGGCTCCAGCCCCCCTGCGGCTCTGTAAAGGGTAAGTCCACATACGTGAATGCAAAGGGAATATTGCAGGTCAAAGTTGAACCACCACAGGAAGCAGCTCGACAAAGGTTTGCCTCTAAAATATATTTGCTTATGTGTGGCTGTGACCTTAGTGGTACAGACATAGGATGGATGGATATACGAATTCATACATTAATTTTTCCTCATTAAATCAAAATCCTTCTGGATGCGTTACTAATTAGTTGAAATATGTATGAGACGGGTTTGTAAACATTTTATTTTCCCTTTGCTGTATTCAGTGGTTGAGTTAAAGTAAACTAATGAAATACTAGCTGTAGGATTCCAACCTATTTATCTGACGGACCAGTGAGTGGTCTCGTTTCACTCACTGGTTCCCAGATGGTTAATACACTGGTCACATGTAAAACGTGGCTCGTAAAGCTGGTAAGAATAACTCAGCTGTAAACCGTCCACATGTATAAATCAACTCAGGGTCAAAATCAGCATGGGGCGGTTCCGATAACCACGTGACTGTTAGTTGAATTAATGCATTTTGACTCGTCCTGTCGACCCCTCGTTGAGGCTGGTGGGGGGGCGGGAGCAGGTTTCGGTTTAGCCTCATCTTCCTTGTAGTTCAAGGAGATAGATTTGTGCATTGGTCTGTGTTTGTGTGAGCGGTTTGCAGCAGCGGGGCCCGTTGTGTCTGCGTGTGCATCGACATGAGCTGACAGGTCGATCGATGAGGAGGAGCTGCAGTCGGCTGTCGGCTCATTGACCCGCTGTGGTGAAATACAGCAAGTGAAGGGTCGGCTCATCCCCGTCCGATCGCTGCTCTGACCGCGGATGGATTTGCCACAATCCGGTTTCTGCTCTTGTTATTGTCGCCGTCGCTGAATTAAAGGAATAGTTCACCCAAAAATGAGTCATCACTCTGCCGATGGAGGGGTGGGAGAAGTGTTTAGTGAAGAATTGGTCACCAGTTACTTGTGTTAATTGTATTGGATTTGGTTGCAAGGCTGTTTACCCCTGAAACTCAAAATGTGTTCTGTGAACTCAAACATTTCAACCTAACCCTCCATCGGCAGAGTGATGAGTAGATAGTGGGTTAATTTACATTTTTGGGTGAACTATCCCTTTAAATTCGAAATAAAATGTCAGTCAAGATGTTTTAAGGTTGACAAACAGGGATGTGATTGTTCAATCGCAGGAGGAGCGGCTGCAACATGTTGTCAAAGGACCATGCAAGTGCTTAAACTATGTGTTGCACAAATTAACTCCGCCAACAAGGTTATGATTTCAACGTTGGTTGTTTTGTTTGTCAGCAGGATTAAATAGAAACGTATTTCCCCAATAACACGGATGAGGACAAAGGGGCGGATTCAGGATTATATCCTTTGCATGCTTTGACATTTTCAACCGTTACCCATCATGGATTAATTTACAGACCTCTATGAAAGTTATCGGGTGTATTTCGGGGACTGATATCTATGAGTGGCTGCAATTTGGTGCAGCTTGATTGAATTGGAGGGGGCTGTTGGGCCTTGGCAGATTAATGCGCTCCACCGAGTGCTATTCTAGCTCATTCCATTTAATTTCATTGCCAATATTGCTCATATTTTGTGCCACTTGGTGCCATTGGGCTTCTGCCCCTTTAGCGGCTCACCAGCTTGTGTCTGATAGTGAACCAAAAAGATTCAGGTGATAAATCATCACCTCTCACATCACCACATTGTTTCCATACTGTCACTTCAATTGCAGGAATCTCTGTTGGCAGGTAGGTGTAATATTTAAAAAATATCAGTTATTGCCAGTTAAATGTTTTCGAATTGTTTTCATTCATAATTGAATAATCAAAGCAAATTGGCTAAAGAAGTACAAATTTCAAGCGTGAACGAACCCCGCACATGCTGCTCTGCGTAGATCCATCCGTGTGGGAGTCGAACAGATAAGCTGTAGCATCACGTCTGTTCTAGATTTCGCTGGTGACATTTCAAGCATAAAAGTGAAATATGGAAAACATTAAAGTTGAATAAAAGAGGAAAAGGAGTAAAAAAGGGAAATTAAATACTCCCTTTTCTATTTTTAAACCGAGTCACTGCATTTCATCCGCTTCAGGAATCACTTCATTCTCCCACTTTGGGACACGAGCCCGTCACACACAGTTCACAAACCAGCAGCCGTAATTGTGTTGATCACTTTAGTTAATAAACCACATATTAAACAGACTCATCGTGAAATCCTCAGTGTTGAAAGGTTTCCTGGAGACCTTTTCTCGTGTGCAGCCGTGCTCCTCAGTGTGTGCACACAACGTGAGCCTCTATTTTAGTGCATAGTGCTTTGTTATGTTATTTACTGTGAGAATGCAAACTGGAAATGGCAGCGTGTCTGATCTCATTCACTGGAAATTCCTCCGGTCTGTTCATCCCTTTCTCCGGAGAAGAGTCTGGTTCTGTGCTGATGTTTTCTCTCACAGCACAATACAGTTAACATGCATTCGTCACTTATACGTGTGGCAAAGAATTTGTCTTTCTGAGTACAAAAGTTACATTTATTTAGAACCCTGCATTAATGAATGATAACTTGAATTAATGTGCGGTTATTTCAAATTAAAAATGTTGAACTCAAATGAAATTTAACACAGTGTAGAGTTGCCTGACTTGACAAAGAAGAGACAGGAGCCAGTGTTCTTATAAGGAGGGGAGATTTTATTTATAACACATGGTGCTGACAGGGAGTCTCCAGCTCAGCGTCTATTTTACAAGGTTTGATCTGCAAGGCTGCGCATGTACTGTACGGGATTCGGAAACCAAGATTTGCAGTGGCACTAGAAACACACGCTTGAAACAACAGACTCTTTCTGTATTTTTTTTGGTGATTTTTTTTTCCCATTGTTTTCTTACAAAATGGTACAAACAACAATACAAAATATTTGTGCTGTTGACAATTTACAAAAGAAGTCTTCTGACTCAATAACTGTGCAATTATTTTTTTTTTATCAGCTTTTTTTTTGTTTCTTTTTTTTTCTCCTCCATTTTAAACTAAGCGAGTATGGTAGACCAGAATTCCCTTTTTCCGAACGGCAGCCCCGGTCATGCGGGCTGCGACACACTTTAAAATGTTGTATGATTACTGTAATAGAACTCATCTGTCCATTATAAAAAGACACATGCAAAAAGCTCCAATTGTACAGTTACAGTTTGCCTAACTCAGTCTGCTTAGCTTCGAGCAAATACTACATTATGTACACTTCCACTTGAGCAGTATCGGGAGAACCAGCACGAAAACACGGCCGCCTGTTCTTTTGTGATTCTCTCCGAGGGCAGGACAAAAAAAGTCTGGCGTCCGCTGGAGCCCCCCCGTCATGTGCGTGTCCATGGCCAGGCAGTGTGTCCGCAGTGAGACCACGTGTCCTTTAACTAACACCAGGCAGAGAGGCAGAGGAGCTGCTGCAGGGAACAGGGACGGACTACAGCACAGCGATGGCTCTTCCCTCGTTGGCCCGTTCTCCCCCTCACTTTAGCGAGGGGACGTCAATAAGACAAGTGGAGCTCGGACGTAACGGGTGAAGATCAATCTTCCTCCGTTTCACAAATTGCATTTAAATGGGGGTCAAGTTGGACCGACTCCGCCGATGATTTGCTGCCACTTGTCACTGCGAGTCTGCGATAACATTCAGAATCGTAATGGCGTTTGTGTCATGTATGATGACACAGTGATAAAGGTCAGTTACCATGTGTAAAGTGTGTGTGTGTGTCAAGGGGGGGGGTTGGGCCTCCTGCTGTGTTTGGCCCTGGTCTGTATGTCTGATAAAGGAGCTTCAGGGTTTGTTGAACACGTCTGAATCCTGTGAATGCTGCACGGCCTTCGGTAGAGTTGGAGAATCTGCGGCTGAATTACGACAATGCTGAGAGGGCTTATATAATATAGAACACTCACGTATGTACAGTAAGGCCTAGAGGAGTGAGTGTGTGCGAGTGGAGACTGTACACGTCGGTTTTGAGATGGAACCGTTTCACCACCTGGGGAATTGAGAGGGGGGGGGGGGGGGGGGATATGGCTGAAAGCTCGTTTGAGAACCGCACCGATCCTCCTTAAATGCACATGGCTTTTTGTGGTGACATATTCCTCTCGCCCCGGGGATTTTCATTGGAAATAAAAAAAAGCAAGTGAGTGAAAGAAAATGGAAAGACCACACGGACACAGACAAGTCAGTCCACCAAATGTATAAAAAAAAAACAAAAAAAAGGTTCTGTTATATACAACATTTATACGTCAGAAATGATCACAGAGAGTAAGAAGTAACAGCTGTGTTTATTTTGTGTGTGTGTGTTGAAGGACGAGAGCACTCACAGCTGACCACTCCTTCACTGACGAGCTGCGATTCAAACCCATTTATCTACGGATCCACATCAACAGATTCTTACCCTGTAAACGTTATTAATCAAAGTCCCTTCCCTTGTTTATAGTCGACTCACTCGCATCCTCATCTCTTTTTAATGGCATGATGAATATTTACATTAACAGGTACCATTCCCCACTTATCTCCTGTCAATTCTTCTCTCGCTGCCTTGGAAAATAAGGGTAAAGATTTTTTCAACGAACCCTTTAACGCAGGTGAGAACTGAATACGAGTGGAGACTCCTTCCCGTCGCATCGTCTGAAGAACACTTCAGCTACGGAGACCCCCCCCAAACCTCAAGTATTCATCATATTCTTAATTAATAGAGGATCTTGTCAGTCCACATCAGGATGAAACCACCGGGGAGCATTTCAATGGGCACTCAGAACTCAGAAGATAAGGAGTGATTAAATCTTGTCTATCATTCACCAGAATCTCGCTGGTCCCCTCTGTGAAATGTTTTGCATATTTAAATAATTTAATATAAAGACTAAAGCTCTCTCTCTCCCCAGTTCTCCATGTAGATGCATTTCGGGAAGCCTGAAATATGATTACAAAGGCCCATGGGTAGTGCCGGCTTTTTTTCATTAAGTCACAAAACACAACTGTCTTTCAAAACGTCTGTCTTTTAAAGCGCAATTACCGAAGCTTTAGTTTTGCCCGTCTGCTTTGATAAAGTGCGACGCTTCCTAACAGACTTTTCTCTTCCGCTAACTTCTTTTTCAAAACCTCTTGAACTCGCATGCCAACAATTTCAGGAGGAAATTTCAGATGAATGAAACGCTGCCTGAAGAGACAGATTGCGAAGGCGCTAAATCCCTGGCTGAGGCTCAGTTCCCCCCCGTTTCGGTGACAGGGACCAGCACCAAAGTTTGTATATTAAAAGTTTGTAGAAGAAACAACAGTGAATCAACAAAAGAAGAAAAGGAACGGAGGGAGGGAGGGAGACAGAGAGAGAGAGAAGAGGGTTCAGAATGTGACTCAGACTCTCTATGAAATGTTATCGGAGCTTTTTGAAGTCATCTCTCCTCTCCTCTCGGGTTTGTACAGTTTATGGAGTTTTCTTTTCGGAAACATCGACCGCACGATACCTGGCGCCGTGCTCGTGACCTTTGGGTGTCTTCGGCATGAACATGCAAACCCTAATGAGCTCAGAGGTCAAACCCCTCCTCACATCACCCTCATACGTACTTCACATACAGTCACATCACAGAGGTAACACACTTGACTTGTCGGAAAATGTTAGCAACAAGCCTCATCAAGTTTTATGTGCAAATACTGAGAGCTCAAAACAAACACAGCTGCTATCGAAAGCCACAATAAACAAAGACACACGCGCGATGCATTTCTTCTCTAACACAGTCCCATTATGTATTTTTTTCCGTAACCACATCTATAGGAGCACAGATATGCCCGACTCGGAAAGTGAATGATTTGTCCATAACTCACAGCAGACACACTGTTGGCCTATGTACAGTACGTCTACATACAGTACTCCCCCCCCCCCCCACAGATGCCACAGCGCTGCAGGACGACAGAAATGACGAGGGAAAGGGCGGAGTTAAAGGGTCAGGGGTCGTATGGGGGCATGTGAGCCCAGAAATGGCAACCAATCCTGAGTTAGCGGGAGTCTGCTAAAATACGCACCACTGAAGGCACTTTTTAAACAACAGTGCTTCTGTTCTAAGTAATTCAAGTTCAAGAAAGAATAAACCAGGGCCCTCCGTGCAGGAAGGACTTTCATATCCGCGTTCTTCTTCTGCTTCTTCATCATCTTTTTTTTCTTTCTTCCTTTTGTTCCTCTCAGACAAAGCAAGAAGCTCAACCTAAAGCTTCTGCAGAGAGAGGCAGTCGGGGGCCGACAGCGAAGGGAAAAGTGGAAACCCTTAGGAATCGACTGGAATCAAAAGGGAATGGGGACAGAAAAAAAAAAGCTGCAGAAACCAAAAAAACAAAAACCAGAGAGAAGTTACTGAAACCTACATCCGGCGTCAAACCTGAACTGAAACGAAAGCAGAAGAGTTCGAGGAGACAAACTAGGAGAAGCCTGCGATTCAGAGCTTCGGTTTCAGTCTAAGACTTTCGAGCGGGTGGCGGCTGAGAAGAGAAACTGGCTCATGGGGACCGGTCCTCTGTGGTGGGTAATTTCGATTGGTTGGTTGGTCAGTGTGAACAAGTCATTTTTACCAATAAGGGTGTTGTGGCCCCTTGTGTTAGAGGGACAGAGCATGGCAGGCCAGCTGACGGGACGAGCGTGTGTGTATGTGTGCGTGCGCCTGTGGGACTCGGGGCCGGTTTAATCTTCGTCCCCTCCGCCGTACATGTCGGCCAGCTTCTTGAAGCGCGGGCCCCAGTCGTTGAGGTAGTCATAGTCCTGGTCGCCCGTGCTGGAGGAGTTGAGCGAGCTGACGGAGCCGGCGGTGGAGCCGCTGCCCTCGTAGTCGAACACCAGCAGGGAGTCGTAGGGAGGAGCGGTGGGGTCGTTGTCTGCTGCTCGCAGACCCTAAACAGGAGCAGGAGAGAGGAAGTGATCAGTGCTCATGTGCTTACAGGGGAACATAGGATTCAGATTTAAATGATCAGTGATGGAAAAGCAACAAGTTGTTAGAGATCAGCTCCATCTCTCACAAAAGAGTCATTTAGAAGAAGAAAAGTAAGAATTGGAGCAACAGAAGATGGGGCAAGATACTGAGCAAAGGTATTTTACTTTGTGTCACTGACATTTATCAATTATATCTGTGTTGTATAGCTTTGTTTAGTCTCATGTCTACTTTTGAAACATAGATGCAGTTAAAAAAAGATCCATGGCACTTTTGACGTTGGTTGCACTGGTGCACTTAACTTTTTCATTTAGGCGCACCAGCACATACTTTAGGTGCACCAAACATTTTTCACTGCACCTTTTAGCATTGCTATAAAACATCTATTATGGGTTTTCTTGAAAGTTTCCATTTACATTGGTAATTCTTTGAGGGCGAGGAAGCGACACGACTCGATAAAATACAGAGAAACCAGATAAGTGTTTGGTTGCATGTTATTTTGTCACTTTTCACCGCATTCGATGAAATGGTCTAATTCCTGTCACATGTAGCTTGTGCAGATTTGTGATTAAACCTTCCTTTTGAAGGCCAACAGTCAGTGTGTCTATAAGGTTCATGTGTATTAATACATGAATAAGAGCTTTGGCTATTTCTTCTTACTGAATTTGATCTTTAAATGTTTAAACATAAATCAACATATTATTGCTGTTATAAAAATTCAATGTGAATGAGATTTGGTCTGTATGTTTTTCTGCTGCCGCTTTAAAACCCGGACTTGTTTCTCCAAGGACAAAATGAATGTCATTGACCAGAGGGTTCGGCAGGAGAAGAGAATCTGACTTCATCCACATCAGTGGAAAACAGTCAAAAAAGCCTCAACCCTCTGGGGCACAGTGCGTGGAACACCATGTGTTAGCTGTGTTTACCAGCCTGCTGGAGCGCCGTCAGGTGAGTGCATGTGTGAGTGAGTGGGGGGGAGAGAGAGAGAGAGAGCGAGAGAGAGAGAGAGAGAGATAGAGAGAGAGAGAGAGAGAGAGAGAGAGAGAGAGAGAGAGAGAGAGAGAGAGAGAGAGAGAGAGAGAGAGAGAGAGAGAGAGAGAGAGTCAAGGCTGGATGGATCAAAGCTGAACAGCTGCTGACACCCCTCGAGTGCGAAAGTGTTGTCACGAGTCTGTCAATCAGCATTTTCTAGCATCACTGTGCCAAAGCTGGGGTTGTGTGTGAGACAAGTGTGTGTGTGTGTGTGTGTGTGTGTGTGTGTGTGTGAGTTTGTGTGAGAGCAGGGGAAAGCTACACAAAACCCAATTCCATCACCATTCTGCAGTTTAAGTAAGAAAAAGCATCTAGAGATGAGCAATCACATTAAATATCAGAACAAACATCACGATGCTTTTGCTCTTGTGCACGTGAGATACAATGTGTGTGTCCGCTGTGTGTGTGTCTGTCACCTCATGGATGAAGTCCCCGATGTCTCCAGGATGGGGCACGACAGGTCTAATTGGATACTGGGACTCGGGGATGATGGGACGCTCGTCCACCCTGCGGACACCGGGCGGCTTGCTGATGATGTGCTCCAAGGAGTCGGGCTGCTGCAGCTGGCTCAGGTCATAGTCCTACACAGCCGCAGGGGCAGACAGATGTAAGCAGGGCAGAGGGCAACATGGAAAGCATGTGTGTGCGCGAGCATGAGTCTCTCAGGGATCTCACCTGGTCTTCCTCTCCTCCTCCCTCTTCGTCATATTTGAGGATGTTGTCCCTGACGTCGTCTTCAGGGTCGATCAGCAGCTGCTTGGTCTGCCTCTCCTTCTCTCTGCGCTTGATCCACATCACGAACAACAGCACCATGGCTGCAACACAAACACACACACACGGACATGATAAACTTGTGCTGCAACACAAACACAAAATAACCTCACCCTCTGTGAACTGTACTAACTACTAAAGTCTATCAAGTGTAATGTTTAACATGTTCACCTTCTTATTTTTAATCTAAATTTGAAAAGATTCCCTGAAGATGATGCTCTCAAAAAACTTTTTTTTGTTAGTTGGCCTTTCATCACCAAAAATTTAATCACTTCAATGCTGAATCCAAATTTCTACCGAAATTGAAGAAATTCCCAAAAGACGTTCTTGAAATATCCAATCTTTTTTTCTCTTTTTCACATTATTATATTCATCTGTATAATTCCAGAGATTCGAGAGTCTTTCTTTTATTCATATGAATATTAAATTAATCATAAAAATAAAAGAATAACATAAAAAATGTAACATAGCTTAACATAATAATAATAAAATACATAATGCACATAGGTAAACACATGGATGAATATGCACTTTACATGGAATCAATATTTACACCTGCTGAATATGCATCGTTATGTAAAGTGTAGCAGCAGTCATAAGGTGCATGTGCATCGTTGCAACAGGTTCTAAAGGACGTTGTGCATTATTGATTGAGTCTACTGAAGATTGTGTATTTGTGTTGACTATAGGATAACGTAGTAGCCTATAGTATTAACTCACAGCTACGGTTGAATCTGTCTATAGGACGTCTCTGTATGTTCGAACAATGAAACCAAACAAACAAGTAACAAGGTGAGCCAGCAGCGTGAATCCGTGGAGGAAGGAGTATCAGATATTTACTCTTCCAGGATCACAAGACAAAAACTCCTGGTTGCGTGACGCCGGAGAAGATTTCAGCAGTCGAGACATTCATCCATTATACAAACTACTGTTCGTGTTGTTGTATCACAGCCTGGTTAAACTTTAATGGCTGCAACCTAAACTGCAGTTGTTTGGCAGAGAGGAAAATCAATGCCAGTCACAGGGAGCTGTAACTTTCCACATTGTATCTATGTGTGTGGGCGTGTGAGAGGAGTGAAGTGTGAGTGGAAGATCGGGATCCAAACACGTGACACTCACTGAGGAGTATGATGATGCAGATCAGGATGGAGATGATGGCGCCGGTTCCCAGGCCGGCGGCTGCCACGGCGCCGAGCGTGGTGCAGTCTCCGTTCTCATCGCAGGGACACACCTTCACCTTGATGACCGACCTGTTGGACAGTGGAGGGTTCCCCGAGTCCGACACGATCACAGGGACCTCATACACCCCCGGCTCTAGATATATATTGTACCGCAGACCCAAACGGGCGTAGTTGCCTGTGGAAAGAGTAAGAGAGAAAGAGGAAAGGAAAGAGAAAAGTTACTAGATGCTATTAATGGGGATTTGAACAAATTGCTGGACGAGTGCCATGGTACATTTTGTCACGCGTCAGAAACATTCATCTTTCATTTTCCCTGACACCTCCTCACCACTGATCCGGGAGATTGTCCAGTTGCGTCGGATGCTGGTGGGGAAGTTGGGCAGCTCAAAGACAAAGGGTCCGGCGTTGGGGTCAGTGTCGGCGTCAGCGGCAGTGATGTTGACACCTTTGACATTCCTGTTCAGCCTCTCGCAGATCTGAGACTCCCTGGGTATGAGCGCTGGAGGGTTGTCATTAATATCTATCAGGTAGATCTGCAACGTGCCTGTGCCGCTGGCTGCAGGCGAGCCTGGGAGCAGAGAAGAGAAAATAGTATCATGACGAGAGGAAAGGACGCCAAAGGGGAGTGAAAGGAGCGATACAGAGGAAAGAGGGACACGAGCTGAAGGCCGACAGAGGGAAGGCCGATTATGAAAGAGAAGATTGAGGGAAATAAAAGAGAGGAGGTGAGACGAACACTGTTTATTTACAGTAGGGATGTTCGAGGCAGGGTTTGCTGCAGAGCTGGAGGAGAATTTCTACTGTTGACAGAAATACTTCTGACATTTGTGCTTCCCAGCTCTTCTTTTAGCCTCAACACACAAATCAGAGCCGTCCCAGTCGGGGCCAGACGCAGCCACGGCACATCCCATCGCCAGGAGAGGGCTTAGGTACAATAACGATGACTGTAATACAATCAAACAAATCCTTGTCTGTGCCTATTTATACAACTCTGAGAGCCATCTATGATTCAGTAGATAAAGGCTCCTCTGTTTGCAATAATAACAATGTGGTTCCTGAAAGGTGACCTGGGATTTCTGGTAACACTCAGTCCTCTAGTTGTCACATATTGACTCGTTAAAGGGAACCTATCCGCCGCCTGTGTACATACGTATCAGACAAGAGGCATTGCTCCGCGTTCACAGATAATCAAGCACTCTCGAGAATAAGACACTGAAGTTGATTTGCATAACCCTCGAGATCTCCAAAGTCCTCATGGTGGCATTGTTGTGTGAATAAGTAAAATCTGTGTGAAAGCAGCTGTTTCCACAGTGCAGAGTTTAGCATCCAATCCCATTTAAGTAAAATGTCCAGTATTTTATTAAATTAATAGAAGCAATATTAACGGCAATATTCGGTGGTGTAAATGCTGCTAATTTTGAGAAACAGGTACAACAGATACATTCTGAAGTTAGTGGAATCCCTGCAGCAATCGTCTACTTCTTTTGAAAACACATTATTCATTATTATAAATATATTTTAATCACCATCAATCATATTATGTGCAGATGTGAGAGCTGTGATATCCTCTCACATGAACCCCTGCAGACTTGACACCATGTTGTAATTCTCCGGACATTGTTGAGGCAAATTTTTCATGAATCAAAGCAAATTGTTGAGCTATGTGGTCTGATTCGACTGTAGGCAGCCATTGCAAACTCACTACAGTGTTGTCACACTCAAACACACGTGGTCACATGCAGTGGTGCAGACAGACACAGACACAGACACAGACACAGACACAGACACAGACACAGATACAGACACAGACACAGACACAGACACAGACACAGACACAGACACAGACACGTTTTGCACTGACTGAACAGAGCAACAGACCATCAGCAACAGCATTAACAGAGCATTGAGGGTAAAGAATAGACACTTTGAACAATCAGAGAGTAAGATAGCAGAGCGGCCAGCAGAATGCATGAATGTGCATGTGCCTGAGAACCCCCCCCCCACACACACACACAAAAAAAAGTTCTTAGTAGTATTAAGCTCAGAGCTGTTTATTGAGTGTGTGTCAGGGGGTGACGACACTTAGCTGCTTCCAATTACGAGTCATTTCCCCGCCATGCCCCACTGGCTGAACCACTGGAATCCAGCGACCCAAGGGCCCATCTCTGGGATGAGATAAGGGCGATGTAATTTACAGAGATTTATGCAAAGCTGACAGATCTGCCAATTAAACATGGCAACAGAGCAAGACATTTGCCACGAGAAGAGTGAGACGCGGTTAAAGTTCCTCTCCTGGCATTGATTAAACCCCTCAATCTAATTTCTGTTCCTCAAAATTATATCTTTAGGAGTTTTTTTACGTGAATAAAAATCTTTTAATGAACTTAAGATGGCCTGGATGTAACTGCACACCTCTGTTTTGTTAACTGTTGAATGCTACACAAGTCATTACTTTTGGTTTGGTTTGAGAGCAGGACTTATTGATTTCACATTTAGATGCTCTCACTCAAAATCCTGCACTTGCACTCAAATGTCACCTGCTTTTGCTTTGATTTCCTGTCCAATCAATAGAATCGGTTATAGTTTCACTCATGTTAGGGTCTTGAGAAATACTAGATTTTCATTGGACGGGGCCTGTAATACTGTAAAAATGTCCAATGATCACAAGTGCTACTAGAGCTTTAGTAAAGTGAAAGAGAGATTAATGCTGAAATAAAGTTTATTTAGGGCCAGGAGAAGGTTTCATAGAGTTGAGATACATGAAAATTTAACCTAATAGTTACTTTCATGGATATTTCACATATAAAGTGAATAATGTAACAGCTAAAGAACACAAGGGAAATACAGAGATAGCCTTGAATAGAACTAATGGCATAGAAATACCATTAAAACAATAACTTGAGTTGCATCCTGACAAGAAACATAAATAATGAAACATAGTTCATAACAATTGACAGTGAAAAGATTTTCAGCGATTTTTGGAAAACTCGTTGCTTTGAATACATTTACAACATTTAATCAATTATCACTATTTACACATTTTGCTGTTATTATGAGTGGCCACTTGTTATAAGCATATAGTACATGCTCCCTTATTTTAGTTATAAATAGTTATTAGTATTCGTTACTATTCACGTTATGGGGACGTGCTTTTGTCTCCTTATGGAAGACAAGTCTCCATAATGTGACTGTCTAAACAGATTTAGGTTGCCACAACTTGAGTAATACCTGGACCACACACACACACACACACACACACACACACACACACTTATACACTCGTGCACATGCACGCACAGGCTTTTCCATTTTGCTGCTTAGTTAATCCCAGCCATGTATGGGGGACATGTGGAAGCAGCTTGCTACAGCTGATAGGAGAATTATGTGGGTTTTAACCAGCTAAATAAATAATTATGTTTGTGTAAATTCCTCAAAAGGATTTGTATTAACTCCCTTTTTTGATGCCGGCTCAGAGATGTGAAGCATGGTGAGAAGACTTGTACCAGGCCCACCACATTGAAGAGCACACGAGGACATAGACAATACCACAGGGGTCGGAAAGAGGTGTGTGTCAGAAAAGGTCTGAAGCATTCGGGTTGTGTTGGAGGGCACACACACCAGACATACACACAAGCACACACAAACACACACACGATATCAGTCAAACCCAGGTCAGGATGAAAGAAAAGGCCTCTAGCAGCAATAAAGAAAACCAGGGACTATAAACAAGAAAAACACAAGAGTTAAATATTTGCGGAGTCCAATCAAACACTAATCCTGCTGCCTCTTCCTTCCCATCATCACAGCAGATTACATATCATGGTGTCTGACATCAGTCAAATACAGACAGACACACACACACACACACACACACACACACAGTCAGACAAATTTGTTACAAATGAGCAAATACTCACAGCCAAAAATACACTAATGTTTCAAAGCCAGCTCAACTTAAGGTAAACACAGCAGTGCACTGCACGTCAGTGATAAGGCTGTCGAGGAGGGTGAAAGTATTTTCGTCTTTTACTTGAGGAAAAGCACTTACTTCAACTTGGAACCTATTTGTTTGCTGCAATGAGTTTGTGCTTAGTTAAGCTTGAGGTTGAACTTTGAGGCAGAGCAAATAATATATGCCACATGAATTTTGAGCAGAGGAGTGGAGCAAAGAGGAGACAAGTGGAGAGGAGAGGAGCAAAGAGGAGAGAGCTTCCGTATCCTTATCTCTTTTGGGGAGGAATTGACAGGTGACTGCTCACTCATAAGCCCTGGAAATATCATGCATACATAATGTAGACGATTTGAGACTGCTTCAAAGTTAATAAGGGAAAAAATTCAAAGTGATTTCTACAATGTCTCATTTGTGTTTTAATATTATCCTTTAGTACCAGATAATGGTTATACCAAATCAAAAACATTTGTGAGCATAAATAATAAATCCCCAGTTCTGTGATCCTGGCTTTTAAAAAAACTGTGATACAGAGAAATACAATCAATCAGAAAAAAAACATTTACAGCATGAAAGGAGCCTCTTACCACTATCTGTTGCCAGGAACGTGGCCTCATACACATTGTTCTTGACGTACATGGACTCCCGGTCCAGCATCGCCGTGGTTACTATCTGACCGTTGGTTCTGTTGATGGACAACCAGTCCGCCGGGTCATTCAGCTTCGAATACCTAAAGACGCACAGGGACAGATCGATGGAGAAGTTAGCGCCTGGCTTCCTGTGTTTACAAGCAATTATAAATTTTCTCTTGCATCCGTGCATAGATTGCCTGCACACACACACACACTCACAAAATCACAACAGCCTGACCTTCACACAGTTTAATTCTTCATTGACTTCTCCTCCTGAGCCTGCAGCCTACAGTCAATTTCACCTCATTTTTCACTCCTGTGTACCAGGCACTGAAGTCAATTACCTCCCTAGTTAAGCACTGCTGCAACTGCCCATGTGTGTGTGTGTGTGTTGCATGCACATATTCACAGGAAGTGTTTTTGCAGGAGGCTAAATTCCCGGACAGGGTTTTATATTGCATGCATGTTAGGGTATGGATGTTTGAAAATGGTCCTGTGGGAAGCATGTGTATCGGCTGGAGACGGGATGGTAGCATCTTGGTTCTGATCTCCGAACAGGGAAGTGGATGTGGAAGCAGGTGGTGACTCCCCCCTGGGATAAAGTGGAGGCAAGGAAAAGGATCAACTCCAGGATTGAATCCCAATCTCGCTGGGATCTAACTGTCCTTGTGTCTTTGGCTTTTGTCGCTTTTCGTCTCGCTCCACACTTTCTATTTTATCTGATCTCTCTCTCTCTCCCAACCAGCGCCGCCTCACCTCATCTTGCTGTGCTCTTGTATTCATACATTTTCTTATCCCCGTCTGTATCTTCTCATCCTCGTCTCATTCCCTCTGAGATACAGGGTTCATAAACTGCCACCTCCTCTGGCTGCAATTTCACATTTGGGAGTGAAACATCATCCGTGGACATGTGACACCTTGGCCTTACACAACGAGGTTTCTACATCAATCCGATTTCATTTACTGAATGTCAGTTTGGGTTATAAGACCATGTTATTATATGGTCATGCACAAGCTTTTAAAATCCCTCCAAATTGAAATGGATTTTCCCTTAACCTTGCTTTTATATTTATTAAATTGTTGTGTACTTACTGTCGCTATATACAGCCCACTTGTTTATTTGTGCCTGATTAAAAACCGGATACACATGTCTTCGTACATAGAGGAGAATAGAAGCCCATAGGAGTGTGTGACGATGCGGTGGGGGGTTGACAGAGAGTATAATCTCTCTCCTGCAGAGAGGGAGGTGGGATTTTCCCAGCAGGCAGTGGGCATGATCCCAGGCGTAGCGCAGTGCGGGGAAGGGGATCACAGAGATGACATTCCCACACTCTAGACGGTTTCACACAAGCTAGCCAAACCCGCAGCCTCTAACTGGCGGACTGTGAAATCTCCGTCAGGACGAGAGTGAGTCCATCACAGTGGGAGGGCGGGATGAAAGGGGTAGGGAAGTGATCAGGACTGGGTGGGAGAAGGAAAGAGGGGCAGGGAGATGTGATATTTGGAAGAAGCAGCGTGCCTGTATGATCTGGTTCTGATATCCTCATTAAGACTGACTTTATACCTCCAGCTATTCTGTGTCCAACTGCTTCTTTGTCAGCTTTCCCAAACGGACTCTCTCTGTCTGATCACCCAATTGCGAGAGAGATTTCACTTGAGAAACATCCTAATGAGTGGACATTTTTGGGGAGTTTAATTTAGTTTATTTGCCAAAAGTTAAAATGAAAAGGATGTTTAATGCATGTATGCTAAACGCAGAAGAGGAATCAGCTACAGATTAGGGCACCTCTAAAGGTCACCGACTAACACAGCATATCTTGTTTGTGTAATTTGTAGAGAAATTCCAGACTGGAGCCTGGGTTCTGGAGTTACTGCTAATTACATGGCAACCTCATTGCGATGACAAGACTCCAGGAAGTCACTTCTGTCAGCCAAGAAAAGGTCCAGCATGTGATAATCCTCATAAAGCAAACGCTTACTTGTATTACAAAGCAGTTTGTGTAACCTACATTTCTGATGTGGCAACATAAAGATGATAATAAGTTATCATCAGAGTTGGAATTTTATAGCTGTTTTCATATTCTGTGTTTTTTTTTGCTGAGCTATGCTTATTGTGAATTGTAACTGTATAATTTGTATTGCGGCCTGTCAGTGGTATCAGGGTAAATCTTAGCAAGAAATAAAAAAAAAACTACTAAAAATGAACACTACCTACCAGTACTAGGTAGGGTAGGTACTACACAACCTACGAGTGAGGATACCCAAGTCAAGCCCATTGTGTCTTAACGGGCTCTGATGGGTTTGAACACATTTTTCAAATGCTACTTGGGTTCGGGTTGATTTTATTGATGTTGGCTAGAATATGTATGACATTTTTTTATGCTGCACGTGCCTCTGATCGGTGAAAACATCAGATCAGGTTCGGACACAAAACAACACGAATCCCTTTCAGGTTCAGGTTGTTCTCTGTTTGTTTTTTCCTTGGCTCAAACGGTTTTTGGCAGCAAATTTCAGCCTGACTCTAACGAGCACCATAAGGAAACGTTTATCACCATCCTCTGTGCCACATGGAAGGAAATATCTCAAAGGCAAAAATCACACAAAATGGTTGAACGAAGCCCAACCTATCTGCATGGCTAGACAGAAATGAGAAAATGTGTTTTTTTTGTGTGATTTGGATTAACTGACCCTTTAATATCGGGGACAAAGAAACAAAAAAAACTCAGACTTTTCCTCCTGTAATGGGCGATAAAATACCGCTGGAAACTTCTCTTTTCTCCGCACAAAGCCACGATAACACAAGTGGATGTGTGCCCTCCGATAATAAAAGCCCTATCACAAAGGTTTGTTCACAAAGCAGAGTGCTCTGCTCACCACCGTACTTTAATTAAGTCTCCTAAACAGCCCTCAGTGCAGATGTAATAAACCTGATATGGAGCAAATGAAGCCCCGAATGAATGGTCTTTGCAGCCGAGCACATTTCCAAGACACTCAATAGACAATCCTTCGTATGATTCGTCTCGTTCCTCCAAACTCGAAACTCGCTTCTAAGAAATAAGTTAACGGCAGATGGTTTGGCTTCGTCCAGCCGTGCATAAAGGTCTCTCGGATATATTTTTCACTTCGGCGTCTTCAGCACCCTGTAGACGATGAGGTTATTCTGGCCATTAGAATGTTCCTGTGAAAGAACCCAGTGTTTTTGTTTACAAGTCCCAACCGTCAACAACTCCACTGTGGGCAATTGGCAGTCCCCATCGCTAACTTTTTAACGAAGTGTTGAGCCAATATTTTCTCTACTTGGAAGGGTAAACAGTTCTTGTTTACGCAAGGGCTATTTTGGAATTAAAAAAAAGAAGAAAACCGGGTTGCAAATGTTAGAATTTGTGTGAAATTTTAATGATTTCTTCTGGTCTCTATATTTCCAGCGCTTTATTGAGTTCTCCCGTATATTTGAAGGTCTCTCTCATCTTGATGCTGGTACGTGTCTGCGAACGGACGGATGTATGATTAGGACTGGCAGCTTAGTGATCTCAGCCAGCAGCAGGGAGACGCATGACATTTATTTTTCAAACCTCCCTCCGACCCCGAGGATGAAAAATGCATGTCTGGAGCTTAGCCAAGGCGGTTTGGGTAATCATTTATGCCAGTGTCTCCAGTCCCGTGTCTCGACCTTACTGGTTAGGTATCTGACAGGTGATGCGTGATGCCTCGCTCTCCCTCGGCCTCCTACCAGCCCTTCTCCTGTCCACATTGCCTCCCGCGCAACCCCTGTCAGTCCATCCCTCCTTTGATAAGCACCTGTCAAGTTTCCACCTTGACCCGGAGTCAGCTAACGATCCATGGTTCCCCTTCTGCCTCCCTCCACTGCAGTCCCGGTCTTTTTCTCACCTTTACGGCTTCCTCTTAAATCTTCTCCATGTCTCTCTTTATGTAAGTGCACCTAACGTTGACAGAGACATTTTGCTCTTTGTCATATGCAAAGACGAACTATAAATCCGCCACAAATCTGAATGTCCACCCAATGCAAACAGTCATCAGCTGAGTATTTGACAGATGTGTTCACTGAAAACAGTCCTGTGTGGTAAAAGTATGAAAATTAGAGTTTAATTGGGTGATGCAAACACTGCACTAAGGTTTAGTTTATTGGAAAGAATGAGCCTCTGAATCTCCATTTCTTCAGGGTCAAGGCTCAGCGTGAGATACGGAAACGGAGGGAGCCTTATTCTTTTGTCTTCTGCAGTCTTACGGACACAGATGAAACTGACCAAACAGAGCAGTGTGTGATCCACAAGAGAACGTGGCTCCGGAGGAAAACAGTGAATATTTAGGTGAAAACTTGGTGTAAATGACCTCATTGGGAGTCAGATTTGAATGCTGGGGCTTACGGATACTTGGATAACACCACAGGAGCAGTATTGAGGCTTTTTATGTTTTTTTCCGTTGATTTTTCCTCTTACATTTGAAGACTCGGTCACCATTTACTTCAATTGTATTTGATCTAGTTGCAACGCTGTTTACCCCTGAGACTCCAAAAGGGTTTTGTCGACTCAAACACTGGGTGAACTATCCCTTTAACAAGCATGCCTATGCAAAGGGCGCATGGAGATAAAGTGGCTGTTATATCACTTGAAATTTGCTTATGTCTTTTGGTACATACGGCAGCATTAAAGAGCCTTAAGGAGGATTCGAGAGACAGAGGAAGCAGGTGTGATTAGTGTCCTTGCATAACAATCCTGGATGAAAGTGGCGTTGAGCAGGGGGATTGATTGTGATCCAGTCCAGATGGATCCAAATGACTGAGGTGGTGGTTTGCCATCCCCGACATGGTGAGGGAAGAGGAAGGAGATTTGGTTCGCATTTGTGTTAAGGAGACCTTGACAGACCACAGCACGGTTAGCTAACTTAATTCCAAGATGTCAGGACTCTTGTCTTGCACAGGTCATGGGAAAAGAAATACAAGGGAGGAAACCCAAAGAGGTCAAGGTAAAATGAGTCGGGAGGGAGGATGAGAGAGACAAAAAGAGGGCAGGGAAAGAGAGGAAGAGCCAGCTGGTGACTTTGTCGTCGATCTAAATTATAACGTACAACCAATTTACTCTCATTTGCTGTGAAATTGGCTGGGAAATTTGTTTAGATCGTTTTCCCCAGAGTAAAGGGAGGGAAGGGGCTCTCGGAGTGTGAGGTGGTTGGGGGGGAGGTGGTTTTAATGTCACACTGAACAGCCGTGTCATCCACTCATTTACTGTGCTAGTCCCAAATGACACCAGCACATTCTATGTAAGGTATAGGGACACTGTACATGTGACAATGAAGGGAATATATATATCGACACAGAAGAAAGTGTATTTGATAGATGACCTAGAACTTTGAAAGACAATAATGCAGACATTGTTTAAAAGGAGATAACAGGCTTCAACAGATCCAATAAAAACCAACAGAACTGTCACAAAGCAGATTCAATTCAACTTCATTTCACTGAACTCAGGAATTTCCCTCAAGGGAAAGAGACATAATTAGGTTGACGTGACAAGGATTCATTGAAACCACATCATAAGTTACATATAACGTCCACATTGCGTCTCATTAATTAGTCTCATGTTCCACAACAAAGGTTGAATATACTGTAAGAGAGATTCTACACGTTACATTCAAAATGTGACGCTAACATTCACTAACTCAGAACGACAACTAAAACTAAACAAACCTCCCACAGAGGGAGCTCTTCAGCCTCCGTTCTCGTCAGGCGTGTTGCATGTGGTGACAGGTTTGTGCTCCTGTTACCATCAGGCTGAGGAAAAGGTCTGCTGGTCGTTTAAAGGTTGGTTTACATTTAAAGTCCAGAGCGGCTTAGTGCAGAGTAAGAGCACTGCAGGTGGACATAATGCTGTGTCAGACATTTGGGCCTCGGCCAGCTGTTCTCTTTATCCTCCCTCCATCTTTTCTCTTCTCTCTCTCTCTTGTGTGCATGTGTGTGTGTGTGTGTGCACCTGCATGCATGTGCTGAACACTCAGAATGCACACACTTCTGATTACCCCCGAGGCCATTGCTCCCGATTAACCTTCTTACCCTCCCTTCTCCCCGTTCTCCACTGGCTCATATACTTTGCACAGTAAGACTTTGAGAGATGGGGTGATGCCAAAATATAGTTCCCTTGTTGAACTCTGACCTATAACTACTGACATGGAACTCATCCAAGAGGTACTTTAGCCCGCTGCTGGTGCATATAGAAGGATTTCTGCCAGGTTTTTACCTACACTGCAGCTCGTGAGACTTCATGATTCATGCAGACATTCTTCTTCCTCGTTTAGCGACATACTAAGTGTAGTAGAGATGATCTAATCAATACGGCCACAGGGTAATTATACTCAGGACATGGTTTTATAATGTCAGAACGACCCATAGAAGTGTGATTTACTGTTTTCACTCAGTACCTGATTATCTGCTGCATCTGTAGCCGGTCGGGATCTGAGGCTGAGAAGGTCGTCAGGCTGGTGCCCGCGGGGACTCCCTCCTCAAAGCGGATGGGTTTCGGGTTGGTGGGGAAATAAGGGGGTTCGTTGACATCCTGGACAGATATGGTGACCCCAGCGGTGGACTGGAGCGAGGACTGAATGCCGTTGGCCAGGTGGGCCTGATTGGACACCACCACCGTCAGCATGAAGGCCCGGTTCATCTCAAAGTCCACGGGCTAGAGGAAAACAGAAGTTAAATTGAATGGAGAAAATAGTTTAAGGGCGATTGAAATTCAGCACAAATACCCTTCATACTTGAGCACTACAACATGTACATTTGTTACCATATTTATATGGTAATTATTGCATTGGTATCATTGACATCGAACTGACAAAGTGTCGACTAATTTGTTTGTCTTCATTAATTCTCAAGTAATGAGCATTAAGAAATTAAACTGTGATAACATGAGAAATAATAAAGAACAAGTATTTGTTTGGCTCGCACAAACAATATTTGTATGTGTATAGAGGAAACACTGGATGATATATTTGTAAAAAAAACAAAAACAAGGCCATTTCTCCTTCGATGGGAAAACAACACACCAGCTACAGTTAGCATTGTATTATTGTTATTATTACATTTTTATGGGTAAACCATGTCAAGTGTTCGAGCATAAGTGTCCTATAAATATTATGCTGATTACGGTGTTAAAACCCCTGTCAACATTTCTCTTTCCCCTGTGGCTGTGGAATATGTGTTCAACCTTGTTGATGATAAAGGACAAGATAAATGAACAGATGTTGTGACAAGTGGACACACACACACACACACACCCACACAAACGCACACAAACATTTATATATACACAGACACGCAGGCACACACAGGATAGGAGGATACAGCAAGGCCTATACTATTCATAGGGTGCTCTTTGGCATTGATCGTGCCTTTTGAGTGTGTGTGTGTTTGTGTGTGTGTGTGTGTGTGTGTGTGTGTTTACTCTACAGGGGGGTAGCTGAGCCTAAACCAGACTGACAGGTCCCGTGCTCCCCTAATGAAGACTACACAATCAGGTTCAAATGACAACAACAAGAAGCAAGGAAACAAAAAAGAAAACAAATTAAGCTGCTGGTCCATTTCTGCACGGGCAGATGGTGATTACCGCCGCGAGGCTCGTGTCTGCGGTGTTTGATGCTGATGCTAATGGCGTGGAGCACATCTGTATGTTGCACTGCCTTGGTGTTGTCAGTGGACAGCGTGGCAGCAAACCTCTGATATCAAAAAACATCCTTGATCACGCAGCTCGGCTGACAAGGGCACAGGAGTGGATCCGTCTGTGTGTGTTTGTCTCTCATTGTGGACACACACACACGAGTTTAAGTAAATGTAAGCACATGAGTGTGGCTACGTGTGTGACCCCCCCCGGTGCAGTGGGAACCCATTTACAGGCGAACCACGCTCGGTTGCTCTTTGATCTACGGCCAGTGGTATTCAGAGCACAGGGAGGTCTGGAGTATGGCTCTAGGCAAACTCAAACACACATACACAAACACACACCCTGAGGGACGCCAGGGGGGTGAGAGGTCAATAACACGGCTTCCATCTTTAGCCCACGAGCCTTCACATCTCACGTCTCCTCTGTATCGCCTCACTGGTTCCTCTCGTTCCATTCTACCTAATTTGTTCTGCTGGAGTCCAACTCCCCCTCCCCCCCCCCCCCCCCCCCCCCCATCAGCATCTTCTGTGGGATCTGTTCCCTGTGGTCCGCATCTCTAAATCCACGGATATCTGTCTTCGCATCACTTCTCCTCACTTCCCCTGTCATCTTCTGTGCTTATCATAAGCTGCGATTTACATATCCTAATGACTCATGTGAACCAAGCGGCTCTGTTTGTGTGTTTTCATCCATGCTTGTTTGTCTACAGGCTTTATCACCATGCGGCAAAACTACGTCTCATAAACTCCCCGGAGAGCAGAGTAAATGTGTGACATGTTCCGGGTGCGACCTCGGCCCTCGTTCCCAGAGGAGGCCGGGTCCCTTCTGGAAAAATGGAGGCATACCTGGGTGTCACTGTGTTTCAATGTGTCGACACAGGTAGCAGCAGATGCCTTGTTAAAAATAGGAACACCGAGGTAGTATCTTCTTTTGGGATTCTTGATTTTACCCATCGTCCCTTGTCTGATGTGAACCATTCTGGCTCCTCTTCCCCCGGAGCTAGCTTAAGCCCCTCTGTTTACTTATTGAGACAGTCTATTTCTCATCTCTTCCCAGGAGGTGTCCTGTCTGTTATTTCATGATTTCCCGATAATCTCCCAAGGGTCTCCATGGAGGCTCACGGCTACCCGGCTGCCTGCTGACTTTTACATAAGGGTGTCAGAGGAATGGATTATAAAAGGCAGTCATCTAGAGATAATGAAGAGAAGCAAAATGCCAATGCTCATTGCTCTGGGTGCAGTGGGAATTACAGGGGAGATGTTATTGCAGTTTTTTCAAACATTACCGTGTGCGATGCGAGATGCGATTTGCAAGAGTGAGATACGCGAGGATAATACCCTTGGGTCACCAGGGTCATGAAAATAAACTAGTTATTTCCACAAAACACGACACGCGACATGATAATCGCATTCACTGTGAACCACTCATGGATGAGCACACAAATTCTAAAGGCCATTCAACAGGAAGCATATTTTCACACTAAACATACAGACACACACACACAGAAGCTACCATGAACATCTGTTGTCCATTATCTGTATATTTTCCTGAATGGTTTTAAAAAACTCTCCGGACAAGCTGCGTCTGAGGAGGTTGAACACGAACACACAAGGTTGTAACAAGACATTGTGCTTTGTTGTTGCTGTCATTTACCGCAGCGGCCAGCACATTATGGGTGTATAAGAACCGTTGCCTTTGTAATAGAGAAATCGATACCTAATTTGCTACAGTGGTCTCGCCAGCCATTGTGTTCCAAGTCTGCGTGTGAGTGTATGAGCTGATCGTGAAGGGTGCGGCGGCCTCCAATCCCTCACTCGGACATAAAGGGGCACGTGAAAGGCAAAGACCCCAGCATGTCTCCAACTTAACTCATAGCCTGTTATTGTTGCCTGTGCATGTTCCAGAGGGGATGTCAAGTTCAAATCAGGAAAAGAAAAAGAGATGACGCTGTTTTCTTCTACACAGCTCTATATAGACTGGTGTCTTACCTTAACCACAGTGACCATGCCGTCATTGGTGACGGGGTCAGTGCGAATGGTGAAGTGCCCGGCCGGGTCGCCGCTGATGATTCGGTAAATGGCGTTCCAGTTTGGCGAGTGGGGCTGGTCGGCGTCGATCACCGTCAGATTAGCCACCACCACGTCCACTCGGTTCTCCGGCACCTCACCGGAAAACTGCAGAGGGAGAGTCACATGTTACTGCTTTTGAAATATCTTCATCTTCAGCTGTTTGAGAGAGGCCATTTCCTTTTTACAAAAAGCCACTCAGTGCCTATCTCTCTTTATTTTTCTTCTTAACAGAGCCAGTCCTCCTTTCAGATTTTCTCTTTTCAGGTAGAGTAAGTTGAATGACCTCGCTTTTAGCACCACTGAGTCAAGCAGTAAACCCAGTTGCAGACCAGCGAGCTCGAGGCATCGTTCCAGTTTCAAGTGTTTTCTTTCTGTATTCCCATTCCCCAGCCTTGATGAGCACAAATATTTTCTTCCTTTGAAATGCAGAGCGACAGAAAGGGAGAGAAGGAGGCCAGCAGCAGCGGTGGAGAGGGTTAAAACAGCTGTTTGAGTGTATACGAGTGGCTTTCAGTCGTCCTCCTGCTGTACAAACACATGTGCTTTGTCCTGATAAGCCTGATGAGGAGTGAGCCGCTGTCTGTCATGTGTCTGTTACGGTGGGGATTGATCAAAGCCACACGGGCTCAGGGGATCAAACCACACAGAGGCGAACCAACCCGACTCGACCGGAGCTCCGCCTTCACGACCGAAACCTATCCGCTCTCAACCAATCATGAGGGGGTCAGAGGGTGAGCGTGTTGACACGTCCTCATCTGGAGGCAACAGGCATGTATCACTACACAGTCACCGTGTCACTACTGGTAACAAGCGTGGAAGAGCCACTGAGCGGCTTATGTGAGTGTAGGATATCAAAGAGCAAAGCCCCCGACCAAACACTCCGACAGACCATAATACCCCGACTGGCAACCCTGGCATCACCCAGCACACAGCTGACAGCAGCGGGCAGATTAGGAGGCTGCGTCAGGAGAGCTGTTCAGAGACTCAATGACATTCTTAAGACAACAGACATGTCCGGGTGGTCCTGCATCGCATAAGTAGGCATGCTGTTGTATGTTTGTGTCGGGGCGAGTGTGTGTGTGTGGTTTATTACCGGGGTCTGGTTCAGGGACCCATACAGAGTCAGTAAAAATTAAACTTCAGATATCACTTAAGCTCCTAAGGACCCTCAAGCATCTTCTTTCTCTGTGCTCAGTAACACCTAAGGCAAAGTGTTAACCAGATCTGTTGGAGTAAAAAATGTGAAGTGTCTGTTGCAGCTCTTTTTATCAATATCACAATTCAACGTCCATTCTCCTGTTATTTCATCATCAAGGGGGGGGATTGGCCGGGGTTACGTCAGGCATCCGAAGCTCGTGTGGAAAGAGTCATCCAATTTTCTCATTCCAATCTTAACACGGTGTGACAGTTTCACATTTCCTTCAATCTTTCAATTCAAACATTTCCCAAATGGTTCATTGAAAAGGAAAATGTTGAAAAGCACAGCATTGTGTAAACACCAATTTAATGAGGTGCAGGAAGTCAGCTGTGAGTCCCAAACAACACCGGGGGAAATACACATCAGTCCCCGGAAAATTAAAATCTGTCATCTGTGATTGTAATATAGAATCTGGTTGAACTGGTTTTCTGCTCTGATCAACTGTACTGAAGAGTTAAGTTTCTTTCAACAAACACAAATAAGAATCTAAAGAGAAAAATCGAATCAAATCCCAATTCTTCTCCTTATTTGTTCAACTTGACGGCCTCTCCATCTCTTTAGGACTTCCTCTCATGTTATTGTCAATGATGCATTGTGATGCATCACTTGTGAGTTTGAACAGAGCATTAGAGTCTCCTCTTTGAAAAGGATCGGGGGCTGTTCTCTCTCTTTCACTCGCCTGATGAATACTGTTTAGACACTTGACAGTTCGAGCGCTGCAGTAGAAGACCGTGGTGTCTCTCAGCTCAGACTCAGCCTCTCTCTGATCCGGTAGCTCTCTCCCTGCTATGATACTGTCCCTGGGAGGGGGGGCGGGGACGGAGGGTCTTGCGATTCTGACTGGCACAGAGTGCAGTTGACTTTCTCGCAAGCACTTGACAAAACACTTCTTGCCAACACCCTCACCCTCCTGTCACCGTGTTGGCACACAGGGGAACGACTAAAGCAGGCGAGGGGGGGAGGAGAGAGAGGAGAAGTGACAGGATACTTCATCACAGGGACTTTGTGCAGGATTTCTACTGCAGTGTTTTCTGTCGGCCTCCTTCGCTCGCCGTCCTCACAGAGACGTGTCCACTCCTTGATTGTAGGACCTTACACTTAGATACAAAGCATTCAGGACAATACACTGTAGCATCTCTGGTCTAGCCTGATGTTGTCATACTCATGATTCTAGTCAGAATATGAGTCTGAGACTGCTCCATTGGGCTGTGATTATGGGGCGTGTTTCAACCGAACCAGGAAACAAAATGCCTCTTCGCTAAATTGGATAGACCTACAACCAATCAGAGCAACGTAGTATGTGACGTATGTGAGGCGACATTGTGAGTTATTTACAGTACTAAGTCAGACAGTCAAGACTTTCTCTTACCATTTGTAAGTCTGGGTGTCACGATACCAAAAATTCAGTAGTCGGTGCCAATACCAGTAAAATAACACGATTCTCGATGCCAATTTCGATACCACGGTAAAAACAACAACAACACAGTGTGTTTCCTCATTGAGATCTTTATAACAAGATGAACAACTCTTGTGGCAGTTAAACGGAATCCGTTCAATGGTTACACTTGAAAATATGCGCTGCTGTACTCCTAAGCCCCGCTGAGGGAGCAGCTAGCCGCTGAGAGCTAGCTCGATTTGACGGCTCTCGACATCTCGGTCCGGTTGTTGTCACGCCCTCACTCCCGGAACCCCTCAGCCAGACCCGGGTCTGTCCTGGTTCCCCTCCGCATGAGCCGGCCTTGAGGTCCGTGTGCGGACATGAAGCCGAGCAGCGGTGGCTAGCTCCGTGCTGCTACCTCCAGCTGCTAACATCCTGGCTGTGATGCGTTCAGGGAAACCTCGTTAAGGGAAACCTCCTGCCACATAGCGAACATGCAATAGTTTTATCGATGAAAAAATAATGTCCACCTCGTCGTGCACACCGAGTTAGATCGCCATGCCTTGATCGCGTTTCTCTGTTCCGCTTTCAAAATGAATGCGCTGTCAATGTCTTCTAAAACAGACTAAAGGGCAGCATCGACACATCTCAGCTCTCCAGCGGCAGGCAGCGCTCTTTGGTGACGTGGTTGATAACGTTACTGTTGCTCATCTGTCCATCATCGTATAAAGCCCGCCCTGACAATTTGATTGGTCCGATAAGTCTCTGTTCGGCCATAGTTTCTCCCCAACGGAGCAATGCCAGACCAAACTTCCCGAACTCAAAGCTAAGTACGTCTGGCACCCAGGCTACCTCTGGTCAACAAACCCACTAACAGACACTTACTTGGTCTGAAATGAGACGAAAACAATCGGGATTCAAACGACTCTGCAGCCGAGTCCGATCAGTCGCTGTGGGAACACGACACCCGGGTGAACGTGTGGTTTAACAGTGTAGATGCAGCTGCTGCACCTTTACTGGGCGACTTCATGACGTGCAATGAAATTATTATTGTGCTTTTTACATCTTGGGAACAATATCCAACAGCGTTTTTTTTCTTCACATCGTGCACGACCCAGGTGAGACAGCGAGGAGAGAGAGCTCTTTCAGTCCCCGACGTGTTTGTGATGACGGATGTGACTTCCGGGGTTAAAACAAAAAAAACTGAACGGCAATGAGAAAGGAGTCATTTGTGTGAAAGAGACGTTCAGGAGGAGACACAGATATTGTTTTGCGGCGCTCTGTATACATAAACAAAAAGAAGAGATAAACAACTTTTTCTGGTGAATCCTATTCATCTGCATCACAGGAGAAAAAGATGCCGAGCGTGCACGCAGCCTCCGAGTGCAGCACCCAGAGCCTTGCACCCCCCCTTTGCTGCCTTGAAAAATAGGCCACCCTCTGATAGACGTGATGAAATATTAATCATCAACATTAAAGACAAATTCAACCCCCCAAACTTTATATTTCTGGGACACAGTGAAAGATCTACAGGGTTTATTGCAAACACTCAATATTTGCATAATGGCCTGCATTCTCAACAAAATGGCTTTTTACGTTCTACCGCCACTGAAACGGGTGATTTATGAAAGTCGTGGTGAAAAGTGCTTTCCGCTCGTCGTGGCTCTGAAAACAACGAGATTCATCATCGGTTCCCACTATGGGCCGATGGAGCTGCACTTAAACCCGGTGGAGTACAGTTAGAGAGTATTAATCTATTACCGGCCACGAGCATCAGTGCAACACCATCAGTGGAGAATCCCAATGCAAAGGAGTGGGGGGGTGGGGGGGGTTGCCAAGTCAGGAAAGTCCCCTGATTTACAATGTGACATGTCTATGCTTTATCACTGCTGCTGTAGAAAATAGCTCCTTTGACTAAACTCTCCTTCATCCTTCCTCCTCTCGTCATCACTCTCAGCCCCCCCCTGGATTTTTCATCATGGATTCTGGTGGTGGTCCAGTCATCGAATCCTCTCCCCTCTTTGTTGTCCTTTTTTCTCCCACCCTCTTCTTCATGTCTTTTCTCCCTCCATCCCTCCCGTCCCACCCCCCCTCTCTGTACATTTTCCTCAGCGTGTGATGTCGCAGCTCTTTGATCAGCTCTTATTCTGACGCACGCTCGCCACCATTGATAATTCATCATTACGAGGGTCTTAATAGCCCCCAGGGTACAAGCTAACGCTAACAGGCTTCAAACTCAAAGGGCCGAGGCTACAGTAGAACTGCTGATGCGGCTTCGGCTGCTTCGCCTGCAGCTGCGGAGCTGAGAGCTGCATCTGCCGGCGAGGATCGGGCTCTCATCGGGGGGGAAGCCGGAGTGACACCCACAAGGATTTCTAACCTTAAATAGAATGCAGACAAATGGACGCCATCTTGACTTACCTAAACAAATGAATTCCTTTGACGCACTCAAATAAATGTTGAATCTCTCAGCCATGCAAATAATAAATCACGTTTTTTGCCCCAATCCGTCAATGAGAAATATTACCAACGCCTCATATGACACGTCTGAAGATTCAGTGGCTCTGAGAGAAATAATCTAGAGAGTTATAAATGATAAAACGAGCTTAACTTTTTTAACAATTATTTTTCGTTTCAACTTCACTGATTAATTTTGTGATGACGTTGCAGAATTTCAACACCAGTGATACCATACATTACATCCAGTACATTACTCTGGGCTCCGGAGTTTCACCTCCTTCTGATAACGATCGTCCGTAATGTCATCATCATTCTAAATATCACAATCATGACAACAATCATTAACAAATCGCTGGCTCTAGTTTGTTTTTTTGCTGATGAAAGGCCAATGATATGGATTCATTTTTTCTCTTGTGTGTGTGTGTGCAAGGAAATTAGCACGCGGCATTTGCGCTCCATACCCCCCCCCCCACTGTTATATGTGCAACAATACAGCTGTAATTACCTGCTTTCTCCTTTCTTTATTCTATTGCTCTTACCTCTCTCCATCTGTTCACCCTTTTACTCTTCTTTAATGTCATTCACTAGCTACACTTTATAATATTTTTACTGATGAAAAACACTTGAGCGGATTTCCAGATTTCTAGATCAGTAATTGGTCATATACCAGATAAGAGCGCCGTGGTCCAAGTAGCTGTGGGCGAGGCTGACAACTGTGACTGTGGTAATTTACAAACTTGCAATCAGACAGTGCTAGTTAACTGTAGAGATACCTATAAACAATACCTATATATACAGCCATTGTTGTTTCGGGCAAATGCTCATTAGATAAAGCAACAGTGTTCGTTGAAATCTTTGTTTGTTTTGCAAAATATCCTTATAAGTGTGAACAGGTCATTCATTTCAACAACTCACAGTCCTGGATGTCAACATGGGGGGGTTGTCGTTGATGTCGGTGACCGTGATGATGGCGGTGGCCGTGTTGGAGAGGCCGAAGTTCAGGTTGCCCTCCATGTCCGTGGCCTGCACGATGATGGTGTACTGGGACACTTTCTGTGGAAGGTAGAGAGGGAAAAGACAACAGTGTCTGGTTATTGTCTGCCAAGCAGCTTTCACTTTCTCTCGTCTAAACAGCAGCAGCCACATTCTGTGATTCCCAGAGGAGGAAAAGAAAAGCTGAGCCTGTGCTCTGCTGCATCGTCACTGTCCACAGTCGTATGTGAAAAGCAGAACTGCAAGGGTGAAGTCTTCTGTCCGACTAACTTGAAACCTCCACACGAAACATCTCCTGCCTTCACACCATCTGCAGCGGCTGAACTGTGAAGCTCGCTGCCCCTGATGGACAGATGTGAGAAGGACGATCTGACTCACAGAGATTAATAGAATATCTACGGAGACATAATATGAGACAATGATAAATGGCATTCCATCTTTGAAATCTGGAAGCTGCAATAAGCTTCTCTTATTTGTGTTTTTGCTCTCAGTGGCTTTGTGCTTCTGCGTCCTCCTTCCCTCCCCATGCCTCCTCTCCCGTCCCTGGCATCCTCCCTCTCTTCTCCTGTCCCATGGTGCAGTTAATGGGCTGCAGGAAGGATGGAGCCCAGGAGCCGACTGTCTGGATAATGTGTCTCGTCACTGAGATTCCCAATTACATTCCCAGTCTCTCTCTCACCTGCTAATTACCGAGTAAATATCCCAATTAGGCCGGGACGCCACGTCAGGAGGATGAGACAGCTCCTCTCAGAACCTCTCATCTCGATGCCAGACAAGATGCTGAACTTCCAACCTTGCACTCACGCTCTCATTAACACCCACGCGTACACACAGGCGTAGACCAACACTCCCACAAACACACACACAGCGGTTTTTCCTCTGCATCTTGTTTTAAAAGCAGTGCTCGCCTGACTGTCCCATCAGCCCGTGTGTTCGGCGTGTACACAACACTCTCACTAATTAGACAAGGGAGTAATTATGTAGAGCTCCCCCCGAACCTCTCAGCTTTGCAACAACACAACGGCATGACCGAGGTTTCCTCCGGAGAACCGAGGTCTGTTACTGTCAACAAGCTTTTTTAAAAGTCCGCTGCAGACCAGCGCAAACCTCCAGAGGGGGAGTCGGTGTGGAAGTTTAGAAAGGAGAGGAAGAAGACATTTCAAAAGTAAAGAACAGAGGGGAGGAGGAGAGACAGCAGGGGAGGCAGCGGAGGCACAAGGGAGGAGGTAGACCAAAAATAGATGCCTGTGTAATTTTATTTTTATTTTTTTTTCGAGGAACCTAACACCTCCAACAACCCAGCCGAGGAAGGGAAGGGAGAAGCAGAAACTTTTCAAGTTTGAAAGGGCCAAAGTGCTGACGGAAAGTGGACCAGGGAAACACTGCAGTCTGCAGCTTCCCTTTCAGTCTATGTACAGTAAAGTATAGAAGCTCAGCCTTTTTCACTCCAAGGGTTTAGACTTCTTATCTGCTCTGAAAGGAGAATGTCTTCAGCAAACAGGAGTGTGTATATGTTTACTTTAGATAATTTCTGGCCCTGTGAGAGCCAAGTTGAGTTTTAAAGAGAGAGAGGGCATTTTTTGGGAAAGATCCTCACTTCACACAGTTTTAGTGTTAACTGTTTTAAGGTTAAAGCAAGAATCAGGGTTAGCTTCCAGGTTGGGATTATACATTTTGTTGAGTTAGTTAAAGATCTGAAACACACGATTTACACACATTATTAAGATGCTGAGATGGGGCCGCTGTCCAGGGTAATCACCCAGGGGGGGGGGGGCCCTACTAAAGTAATTCTATAGGCCGAATTATAGTACTGCGTATGCAACCGCAGCTGGCCACGCAGCTGAATCGACAGACTCATTTTGGTTTATGCTTCTATAACGTGTTGCGCGTGTTGCAAAGCAATTCCCCGCCAGAACACTAGGCGGAGTAATGTTTTTTGTCGAAGTCGGCTCTTCTTCGTGCCACACACAAAGAAGAGCCGTTTATTTACATCGCCACGGCGGCTCCTCAGAGACTTTCTGGCGGACAAATCCGCCAGTCAGTGATGGGTTATACTAGCGGTCATAGTTTCTGATCTTTTCTGCCACGTGCTCTTCTATTTGGTCCATATTCGTTCTTCTAAATCTTCCGTGGTTTCCGCCGGTTCCGGGCATGAAACCGGAAATGCGACTCCGGAAAGGATGTCGTTAGCAGACCAATCACAAGCCTTGCGGGCTGCGTGAGGCTCGCGTCGCTTTGTCGTTTATTTTGAAAAATTGGCGGACGCACGCAAGCCGCAAGAGGGGGCACGCAGGCACGCGAGGGGCGTGTTGCGTGTCTTGCGTGCATGCGTGCGTAAAATCCGACTATAAATCGGCCTTAAGGCTTGAGTCCTACTGCAGCAGCCCCAACTTTCATTCTGACCAGGCCCTTTGCTGCGTGTCTTCCCACCTTCTTTTTCTCCCATTTCACACTTGAACTGTCCTCTCAATAAAGGGTGAAATGGCCCAAACATCTCTTTTTTAAAAGGTTCAAATTAGCTCTGCGCAGTTGACAAATTTGTCAAGCATGAACTCGGGTGAAGAGATGCGGCTCTGGGCTTTACTGTCTTTCAAAGTCGGGGTGGTCTGTATTGAGTTGGTTGGAACGGCAGGAAAACGTGAGATCTTATCTTGTTGAACAAATGTTTCTTTATATAGAATATGACGAATGTGAATATGGCACACAGTCACACCCATCAGCCTCCCCTCCCCTCATATCTCTCAAACTCACCTAGTGTCTCATGTCGATCACCCCATCATCTTTGCCCAATTCCCACTCGCTCGCTCCACCCTCATCATATTACCCCATCAGCCTCGCTCTGTTTTTGTTCAATCGCTCCCTGCAGTTTCCCTCCCTCACCTCCATTTCCTGTGTTTTATCGAGTATAGATGTGATTATATGGGCTTTTGTGTTTGTCTGACAGGTGTCAAGGGCATTCCGTCTCAGATATTTCCCCTCTGTCTTCACCGCACAAACGCACACATACAACACAGCGTGAGCAGCCCAATGCAGCGTGATGTGTTGTTAATAGGTCTGTCGCCGGTGACAGTCCGGGACGATGATCTGTCTCCGAGATTCCTTTTGCAGGGTTTGTCTTTGGCATATCCATACCGCATGAATACACACATTTGGATCTCGGCACAACTTTTATAGCTCCATAAACAAGGTGACCGCAGAAGCAGGCAATTTAGTGTGAAAAAAAAGATGGGTTGATGTGGGTTTGTGTGTGTGAGTGTGTGTGTGCATGTGTGTGTGTTTGTGGTAACGAGTGACTACAAACATTTTAAAGTCAGATCTCAGGGTGTTTTCAACAAACAATGAGTAAGGTATATCTTTTAACGGGTTGTGTTCTTAGTGTTTTAAATGACAGAATCATTATTATGTTGTTGTTTTGCTTAATTTAAAAGGTTAGGGATGACGATGACCAACCTCTCGATCGAGACCAGGCGCCACCGTCACAATGTCCCCCGTCTCGCTGTTGATGGTGAACATGTTGGGAATGGGGCTGTGTGGCGTCTGGGACAGGATCCGATAGCGCACCATTCCGTTAGCGGTGGTGTTGTCGTCCGCATCGAACGCCGCCAGGTGCATCACATATGTTCCTGAGGAAGACAATAGAAAATATAATTACAGAAAATAAAAATAACTATGTCAGTTTCAATTTTGATCATTTATTAAACCTTTATCTGTGTAAACGTAAGACTGGGTGGCATTTTAATGATAATGACATAACACAAGTAACCTTTTTAGTGAAGGAAAGTTGCATTTATTGGATTCAATTACCCCATTAACTTCCCATACACCTAAATGCACTCTCATTACAGCTTAAAGGCCCATTTACACTAAGCCTTAAATATGTAACCCTGGGTCCGAAATGTTTTCTAAATATTAATGTGTAGCTGAATTGACTCATATTAAGATAGCTCTACACTATGTTTTAAAATGTCACAGATAAACAGTAACATTATACAACTGAATCTTGGGGATGGAACCTAAGCATTATTCTGTGTTTGTTAATAAAACATTTCTCTGTCCCTGTTTAACTGATCATTTTGTGCGACCAGGCCTTTTATTAGATCGTTAAACAAGAGGAACAAATGCACTGTGCACACTAACTGTGATCAACCATCCTACAAACAGATTTAAATGATATACACTTGTATTATTCACACACTGATGCCGGTTAATGTGAAGATAGAAATGGGTTTATATACCATAACATGTCCCATAACAATTTATATTTGTTATATATATATATATATAACAGCATATAAATGGTGGACACATATTTAGCAAATAGACACAAACACAAGTAGGTCTACATGCAGATATTACTCACATTATACCGTAATTTGCATTAATCTGATTATTCTGATATTGATTAGTTTCCCACATAGCAAGTGACCTATGTAGATGTTAGATACCAGCTGCTCACACTGATCTTTACAGATAAATGCAAAACCTCGAACAGGTTCTCTAAATTTAAACATCTCTACCGTGAAGGGCAAGTAAGCACAGGCATAAATACGTTAACACTGTTGTGTTGCAGAGAATAAGACTTTACCCTTGAACGCTGCCTGTTGGTTTTTCCTGCCTCCACACACACACTTGCATAACTCTATGGCATCACTGCCTGTCACCTAATCTCTCCATCTCTCCCTCTCTCTCTCCCTCATGCTCCCCCTCTCTCGTGGCTGATTGTAATTGCCAGAGATAGTGATATCATCCCAGTGACAGCCCCTGTCCGAGGATAATTGTAACCGCAGCTCCCATTTCAAACTTCATTACATTTCAAAGCAACATTTGTCAATGACTCGGCCGGAGGGAGCACTCTGAAGGCCTCTCAGCGAGACGAGGAA
The DNA here is from genome assembly GCF_963576545.1 of Limanda limanda. NCBI lineage: Eukaryota > Metazoa > Chordata > Actinopteri > Pleuronectiformes > Pleuronectidae > Limanda > Limanda limanda. The sequence continues at coordinate 8,739,756 of NC_083642.1, read as the reverse complement.
TAAAAGCCGGCAGCGAGCGGGGGGGGGGGGGAGCAAATGAGAGAAACAGAGGACAGACTCCATATTTGGTTGGATTCCAAGAGGAGTGACTATCAGTCCTTCACCCATCTTTTTTCCGATGGAGGGATAGAGAGAGGGAGGTGAAGAATCACAATGGCATCGCATCAGCGGGGTAATTTCATTAAGCTGCACTCTTAGGGGGTTTAATGTGGACCCTTTGTACGGGCGTCCTAAGCTGCGCCTGACAGGATTAGGTCCCCATAATGACTCTTTAATTTGCAAACTAATTCAAGTCTGTAATTGGCCTTCCATTGAAACTACTGGAGCTCTAAATTCTAAAACGCTATTTTTTTTTATGATTATTGTTTAGCAGAATGTCATGCACGCCGCAGAGACGTGTCTGCTGTGTGGGTGGGGGGGAGGGGGATGAGGGGAAAGGAAAAGCAGGATAGCAGAAGAAGAAAGAAAGAAAGAAAGAAAGAAAGAAAGAAAGAAAGAAAGAAAGAAAGAAAGAAAGAAAGAAAGAAAGAAAGAAAGAAAGAAAGAAAGAAGGAACGATTTTATTGCAGTTCTGTTGCATTAAACTTGGCCTCATCAGACTCACACACATGCATGCACACAGAGAGCTCATCTCCGGGATTCTTGCGCTCTGAGGTTACACATAAAATGACCCAGTGGTGCTAGAGAGTGGCGCATTTAATCCTCAATCTCCTCTCCACCCTGAGCACCTCTTTGCTTTATGGCCACTGTTGAAGCCCGACTAAATGAAAAGCCACTATAGGAGACAGATCCTCCGTCTGCTAAATCAGGGGGAATGGACACTTCACAGTCGGGTCAGAGATTGCCTGGTGCCGTCATACTTACGACACAATACCAGTCGTTCACTACCCACCCCCTCTCATCTCCAATACAATCACACATTTCTTTCATCTTTAATTAACACAAATTGCTGCAGCTTCACACTTGACTTGATGCTCTGTGTACCTGGCTTCGAGCCTTCGTCCACGGAGCCATTGTAGACCTGGTTTCTAAACTCAGGTCTGTTGTCGTTCATGTCGATGACGAAGATGTACAGATCGATGGGGTTCTCCACCTGGTTTCCATTCATGTCCACAGCATGGGCACGCAACTGAGACACACAAACACAAAAAGATTAGTTTACGTTACAGCACAAAGTTATTGCTGCAGTTCAGAGAGGGGATGAGTGTATGAAAATGTTCATGTACCCATTTGAGTCATCCTCAGTTATTATAGTGACACTAGGCACAACACACACACAACAATATAGATTTTATTAACATGTAGGGTCTTTGTATTGTTCTGAGGACAAGTCACTGTAAATGACAGCATGTACATTTCACTGCACTTTAGTCTATAGTTTAGATCAATTTTAAGACTATGGAACCTGCACATATTTGAGTTGAAGTTAAATAAGTGTGGTCACAGATGGTGATTGTCTTATAAATGGCAACTTCCAGATTGAATTACTTAATAACATCAGCTTAACTATGCTGTGTTATTACTGGGTTTAGGAAAACAATCTTCACCCTGTGTCTGCTGTCTACATCAATATTCGGCTTCAATTATTAACTTGTTTGTGCCTTCAATTTAAACAGCAAATTTTCCAAACAGTTGTTGACATGTTTGAAAATCAATTCTGATAAACACACCTTTACTCTTTCAGAGTATTCCCAACTGTCTCCACTCACAGACGTAAAGAAACTAAGATGCTACATTAATAAAACACTAAACAAACTGGGAGCAAGTGGATTTCTCCTTCAAAGTAAAAACTTTCAAAGCCAAACAGAAAAATACCTGAGAAGCGTTTTCTGAATTTGGCATTTCTCAATAACACAACGATGGATAATAAGTGTATTTTTGAATTATAAAGTTTAGAAAAGACTAAAACCCCAAGGGCAACATTAAGTGGGGTCATGAGTCAAATTCTGGATATTTTTCTTGCAGATTTATTGCCTTTGGGATCGTGTGCTTTGTCCAGACTTCTTATCTTTTCTACACTTTGTCCCCAGAAGATATATTCCAGCAGCACCCAAAACCAGAAACATCTTATATTAAGGGAAGTCTGCTGTGCTGGGAAGCCATGGTGTCTGTTTAAGGAACACAACGTCGAGTCCCTAGGCCGACATTCTGTTTGATTTTGTTTGAAAGAGAGTCGTGGAATCTTCCCCCTAGTCTGCGAATCTCAAATTCAACGCAGAGGTGCTCAGACCGATGGAATCGCCAACTAGGATTTTCCCCACAAAGTTTGGACATAGAGTTATTACAGGAATCAATACGTGATATAAAAACCAGTCCTGGCTGCTTCCTCTCTTATGAAGTCTGGAAACCGAACGAGAGCTTGAGCAAATAACAGAGTTATCAGGGAAATGTTGAGTTTGAATAAGTGTTTGTGGTCTGTTGTTTTGCAGCCATACGTGAAGGTCAAAACAACAGACCAAAGTGGCAATTGAAAATGAACCGCTCGCTTCAGTTTAAGGCTGTTTTGATTCACTTCACCTTACCTGGGAATGTTTATATCCCTGAACATGACTTATTCAGTGATCCTCCTGTCAGGTGGTAGCACTGGGGGATATGTTTAGTTTATACCAAGGAGAAAGAAGAAAAAACCCAGATCTCAGATACTATCTACATCCTGCTCCTAACAACGTAGGCTGATAAATATTTTATTTATAAAAAATGTCGGCAATCAATTTCAGAGCAAAGGACCCTCCGACTTATGGGATGTTAAGGATATCCATCTATAGGACGGCCAAGGGAAGAGGGAGCTGGCTGGAGGAAGGGGCTTCTGGAGACAGATTGTAACGCGAGCCCTCTCTTTCCACCATGTGTGGAGAATGGAGGGAATCGTTCTCTTTCCAACTGAGCCTGTCTGATGGGAAACATACTACCTGGTCACTGCAGCAGCATGAGAGCCAGATAAGTGAAATACCCTCTAGGCTCATTTCGGCAGGAAATAGGATAAGAAGCATTCTCCACCGGCTTCTTCTCCTCAGAGAGGTGAAGATCTCCTCGGCTGCTGCCTGTCCACTCCTCTCCACCGGCCGCACTCCACTCCACGCCTACACTGAAATTGTGTCCTCAGGTCTCCCAGAGGTTAATTTGACTTTACTTTTTCCACTGCATTGTCTGATCTGTCCTGCACCCAATATCCTCGCACGCTGCCATCGCATCTCTCCGCGCTGGAAGCAAGAACCCCCTTATCTCCCCCAACCCCTCATCCCTCCATCCTGCCTGCACCCACACCCTAATTCAATAACAGCAGGAGTCAGAGATTACCGGCATGTTTAAAGAAGGCAAAATGTAATTCTGGGTTCACATTAAAGTTATTATCTTGAAAGGCAGGGGGAGAAAAACAGAGCGTACCATGCGGCGCTCTGCATTTGGCAGAGAGGAAGCATCCTGATAGAGATAACAGCAGGCCAGATGCTCCAAGGTTTTCCTCCTCATAAGAATGCATCTTACGTTGCTTGGCTAGTTTTGAATTTCAGAGTGCTCATTCTTTCGAGAGAAAAATAACTCGACCATAACTTCGTTCTGTCCTTGCATGAAATATGAAGTAAACAGATGAAGGAGCACAAAGTCAACTTCTAACTTTTGTGTGTTGTGCTGTAGTTTTCCAGGATAATGTTGCTCACAATATTCAAAGTTTTACACGATTCGGTTTAATTGCCGTCTCGTCCGTAACAGCATCAGAGTAATTGATCGGAAACACCTTCCCTCATCTGTTTACATCTTTACCTTGTCTCATCTGGTTTCCCCTTTCAATCTGTATTCCACACCATTAACGAACACTTCTCCTCCACAGCAAACACTGAATTGAACTAAAGCAGCCTTTGGAAAGCCTTCGCCTTTCTTAACAAATCACCTCATTGATTGGAGTTTCTCGCAGGTATTAATCTGCTCGGCTCCCACTAAAAGGTTGGGCCTGCCAGCTCTCTAGGACCGTTACTCAGACTCGGCTCCCATAGAAAAACAAGGACTGCGGTTGGTTCAGAGACAGACACAGAAACGTAAAGTGATAAACCCACTGTGGTTACTACACTACGCCCAAACCTTCTTCTCGTGGCGGCTGAGAGACTTGTGGAGAGACTTGCTCAGGCAGAAAAACAAGAAGTTAGTGCTTGATTAAATTTTAAATACGCTTTGCCTGACTGCCTAATATTTCCATTCTTAGAGCAGCATGCAGAGCACAAAGGCTGCAGAGAGATGGCACTTTCATTCCAAAGAAGCAGAGCCGAGGCAGGTGTTGGTATTTATGGGAGAAAATGGCTTCAGACCAGCACGGCCATCAGCCACCATTTCACATTTCTGTTTCATTTTAGGTTTAACTGTCTATTAAAATATGTGACATGACCGCGCCGCAAAAGTGAAGGAAGTAAGTCTTGATTGCCCAGTGTTGACGTGCTTCAGGACACATCATGAAACCCCACCTCCTCCATGTTAGTGGATGGGACATGGGCAAAAACAGGTGGAAAAAATACTATTAATATAACATTTCTATCATTTTAGGTAGTTCTCGTCACTTATGTATGTCCAAGTGCTCCTTTTTGTGGTAAGCTTGGTTTTGATAATTTTTTTGATGATATAAAACCAGCTGAATGTCCTAAAGGTGTTTCGACAGGACCTCAATCCTAAATATTCTGCAAAGTGTGAGGGAGAAAAGATGCATCACCCATCATTATATGCAATCTACGGGTTAAAGAAACAGTAAACACTGGTTTTATTCCTCAGCTTAAAGTTAAATGTGATCGGCTGTGAACTCAATGATCGATTATTACTTTCCATCATTCCTTTCAACATCACTGTGCACTAGACTATTCCTTGCTGTGATTCAATGTGTTCATGCTTACTAATCAAGTGCAATATTCTTATGTAATGTTTATGGAATGGCTTTTCACTTAATGGCTTCTACAGCTGATTTGTTTGTTCGTAATTTGTTGTATTATCTGTTACAGTTTTTCTCATGTGTAACTACTCAGATTCAGATTCAAACCCACTTCCGCCGAGGTGGTGAAGAAACTGTTTGTGTCAAAGGGTTTAACGGCTTCATAACAATCTTCAGGAGTTTCATCTCAAAGGTCATTGCCGGTGTGGTGTGCATGGACGTGTGTGTGTGTGTGTGTGTGTGTGTGAGGTTGAGAGAAAGAGAGAAGGGGCGAGAGACCCTCACGTGGTAAGAAGAGCGATGTTCTCGATCCAGAGGTTTGGTGACGAACATCTTCCCGACCACGGGGTCGATGCTGAACACCTCATTGGGCGGTTGATCCGCTCCCACCCCGGTGATGCTGTATCGGATCGAGATGTCCTGGTCCTGGTCGGAGCGAATCTGCATCACATGAAAGAGAAGAACAGGAAATCAATTGAGAGATTATCGGCATCATGATGTGTTTCTAGAAGAGACGCCACTTTCTATCTTACTTCTGTTTCTACCCAAAAACCTAACGTGATTCACTCAGATCCCCTCGGCCAGCCTACACCTATTGGTTAAATATACACAGTGAGGGGTTTATTATTCAAACACCAAACTGTGAAATATAAAAACTCCAGAGTTTAATAATCTAAGAAACCTGATAGTACATACTATTCACTGGAAACACACACACAGTGTGGGGCATTTGGAGGTAGCACATACTCAAGGATTCCATTAGTGCTGCTGCAGGGAGCACTATGCATTCGGTTTGGCAGAATTGGACTGCCTCAAAAGAGAAATTTAAATTCAATATTTCTGGGAGGGATAAATGAAATGGACATTTATTTACTTTGACGGTCAGGTTGTGATTTAGAAGGACTTCCCTTGAGCCATGCTGGGAATACAGACAGAACAAAATTACAATTAAATAGGTAAAGGGAGGATTTGAGGTTATAATTTCTGTGTGATTAGAGAAGCAACAACAGTCAACATAACAACAAACTGCTCTTTTTTGCAGGAGGAAAAATAGGGCAGAGGAAAATAACAGCCTCAAATCCAGGGTGCACACGAGAGCAGCATTATTTAATAACTGTGGTATATAAGAATCCCAAAGTTTTCTAAAAAAATAAAATAAAAAGAAAGATATTTCAGCTCAGCTTTCCTTGCTGGGTAGAAAGCTCGGAGCCTTGTGCAGCAGGTCTGTGATGTGGTCTGAAGCAGCGAGTCACTGGGCCTCATCTGGAGGAGTTTTTCTATTTAATGCCCAAATAGTCCGAAGCTCCGAGGGTGCTCTCTCTTCCCAATAAGTACATGACAACCTGAGGACATCAGCTGGTGTATCACAATGACTCAATCACACACAGACAAACACACGTACGCACACAGAAAGGCCCAACCTTCTTCTCTTGTTCAAGGACTATTTCAGTGGAGATCCTGAGTGCACAAGAGTAAGACTGTCCAAAGTTGTCTCCATCTTTCACCACTCCTGGAACCAATTTAGCCGTACTTTTGACACACCGGGAATTCTGCCTCGCTGAGAAAATTGCCCGAGCAACTAACAAGGACGAGGTAAGGACATGTGGTATTAGACAGGTGTCATCCTGACTCTTCCTGCCGGTGGAATAAAAACCTGTCACCCTCACCAATACCGCCATTATCACAATCTGCCTTGTCTAGGTTCGGCATCCACGTTATCATCAGCTCCCTTTTAGAAAAGTCGAGGTTTGCGTCTCAATAATCAAACCCAAACAATCATTTATAGAAACGTTAGCTGTAATAATGCGAGAGGAGCCGTCACGACAGCTCACTAATTCTATTTGTGCAAGTCTGTGTTTATGCGTTTTCTCGGGGGAGTAGCGGGAGGAGAGCATCAGCACGCTCTGCACATATCTCAGCGAATTACTGCTGACAGCTATGATAATTAACGAGCTGCAGGCATCGACCGCGATTACTTCAAAGAAAAAATCCACCCGTTCAACACCGACAAACTAACAACCATTCAGCGAGCGGCTGGGTTGAACTCCCGATGTACCGCCATTACCCTCCTGTGCAGGCGCGGCTACAAGACCACCGCACGCCGACTCACTCTACCTCTCCTGTCGCATTAGAAAATACAAGCAATTACTACACATCCGCCTGCCAAACTGTCTCCCCCTCTCCTTCATCCCCCTGTTCTTCTTGTCTCTCCCTTCTCCTCTCCGTCTCCTTCTCTCTCATTGCCACTCCTCCCCTTGCCTCTCATCTCATACTCTCTCAGCCCTCTCTCTCTCTCTCTCCCGCTCTCTCTCTTTCTTCGCTTCAGGTCTCTTTGGGGACAGAAGCCATGCATAAAAAATGAAATTACTTCAATCCGTTGGCCCTGGCAGTGCTGTATAAATCCTCACTAGTTAGGAAGTGATAGCTCTCCATAATTCCATTTGGGTTTTCCCCGCCCCTCTGGTTTCCCACCCGTTTCCAAGTTGTCCTGCTTGGGGGGGAAATAGAGCTTCAGCTCCATTTTTCCACAGTCTTTCCAGCCAATTAGCTCTCGCTCTCCCACAATGTTCACGTAGACGTTCTAAATTGTTAAGGGACGGCGCCAGGATCCTCATCCTCGACCACATATTTGTGCATGGCTGCATGTGCACGTGCATGGCTGCATGTGCACACACATGCACATTCGAGCATAGACTCTTTCTTCAACTTTTATGTTTGTGCCAATTAAAAATTTACAAAACCAGATAGAATGCATGGTTTCACCTCCAGTCCTTACACTTGGCTTGTTTGTCTCGAGGCGGAAGGCGAAGTGATGACAAAGTGCCTCTGCCATGACGTCTGGCTCATGATTAATAATGTATGCAATAGATCACATGCACCCATAGTTGTGCATTTAAGGGATTCGATAAAGGCCTTCAAGAAAATGAGTCGGCTAAATTTTGCATATGCTCGTCTCCTCCTTTGATCAGAGAATACTGTGACAGACAGGTGGTCATTTCAAAAGCAGGAAGCTCTCAGTGTCATTTTGCCATTTCATAGCTCCAGGAAGGAAGGGAATGTGCTACAGAAAAAAAATGCCTTGCATGACAGAAACGCAAAAAACTTCTCATGACTGTATCCAACCCAGTCTCATCAGGAAACGTTCAGTGGGAACGTTGGTCCACTTGGACAAACGTTTCCATCTCACAATCTGGCCTATCAGATTGTGAGATGGAAACGTTTGGTCCGCCCATTGTTTTGCATTGACGTGTTTTCACGTCACGTGACTCCCGAGTTCCCGTCTACGGAAAGGAAAACATGGCGGACAGTCCTTGTTTTTTCAGATAAAAATATGATTTTGTAACTTAGTCTGGGCATAAAAATACATTCTGACACCATTTCTAGCGAGAAATGTGGTCTTTGCTTCCACAGTCTTCAGCCAGTTCGTGCTTATGATATATATTTTAATAGTTATCACGAATTTTTTTTTCGTTGCTATGATGGTTGCTATGGACGCTGCCATGCCGAGAACCACGTCGTAGCGTGCTGTTTAAATCACCGTCCCTGCGTGGTGTCGTTCAGTGCTCGTGAATGTTATTCATGTTAAATAATATTAATATTTGAGGCTAGATTACACCTCTAATGCGAAGGATCTTGCGAGTCTGTTCAGAGGCGGACCGAGTCCGCCACCGGACCGAGTCCGCCACCGGAAATAACGTGTGGCTGTCAACATCCGCTCCCTTTAACTAGAAGCTGCGTCATACACACGGAGCATTTGGGAGACCACGATGTCGTCTTCCTTCTGTCAGGTAAGTAGTTTATTGTTTTTAAAGATCGTTACGATCTAGGTTCACAGTCCGAGTGCTGAGACAGCGGATGTGGAGTCCGTCGATACCCACAATGGATGCTTTTCTTCAGCTAATATGCCATTGTTAGCCACATGCTTCAGCCCACGGTAGCATGTGATTACCTGGGAGGTGAAAACATGGTTATTCAAACCAGTTCAAGATGCTTAGCTCATCATTGAGGGACGCTACAATATAAATATAAACATGAATTTGATTTATGAATGCTTTAGATTAATAAGGAGCGTATTTCTCTACCAATACTTCACAATAACAGATCAATTTGGTTTAATGTATAGAATGTAATATGACAATAATGTTTTCATGTTATGGAGTTGCGATTCATTTTATAAAACAATTCCTATGTTCTGTTTTTTAATCAAGGAGGATCCAAGTGAAGCTACAGGAGTATGATGAAGAGCAAGAAGGGCAGCCTGGAGAGAAAGAGGAGCCGGGTTGAGCCCACTACTCTCATCCACGTACCACGAGGAAGATGAGGGAGAGAAATTATCCTACCATTAAAGAGGTACTTTTAAGTTGCATACCAGAAACACCATTTTATATAATGTGCCAAATATACATTTTTATTAAATCCCCAAAGTACGCTGGCTGAAATACAAGTTAATATCACACTGAAAGAGTTTTGATCAATCATGCTTCCCTGCTGTGGTTGTTCAACTGGGAAAACAACTTTTTCCACAGGAAGGCAAGTAAATTTAAGGAATGCTTGTGCAAAGTTTTCCTCTGTTATGTATAATGATGACCCCCATCAGACATTATGTTAGCAATATTTACACCTTTTCATTTATACTGTTTATTTCTGTCTACATGTGTGAATTTGCCTTCATTAGTTTCAGAAAAGAGCGATCATGTATCGGTCAGTGGGCGGCAGCCCAAGACTCCGCAAACTAGTCTTTAAGCAAAGTAGACGAAGGCATTGAGGTTGCGGCCTGCCATCATTATTATTTTGCTTAAGGGACTGAATATGTTTCATGCAGAAATATTAGCATTTCCCTTATATCTACCAAAACTGCTTGTTTCACAGACTGCAGTTTTGTTTTGATCCGATGTGGTGTGCAAATACCAACTGTATCTGCAATGGGTTGTTGGGCATTAATATTTGTAACTCTAATTTTGTTTTGACAGACTGTGCAAAGAATGTTGAGAACATCACCACTCTACAGGAATACACAGTCCAGTAATGTGTGTCAGAAGTTCAGTAGTGAACGACAGGTACTGTGGAAAAATGTGTGTCATTGTTGTACAATGTCCTTTGACTCTGTTTACACAAGGTCAACACAAAAAGGTTTGATTGTAAACTGATATTGGTATGAATTCATGTTATACTCCTCTTCACAAGAAACAAACAATTTACAAAAAAAAAACACTAGAATTACCGCACTGCGTTGTATGACTCCGCTAACCAGTGCAGTGTCCGTCTACATATTTCTACATATTTTCTCTCATATAAATGTCACTGTAACCTCTTGACAACTGAAACCATAACATGAGGTCAGTGTGGCCTTGACCTTTTGACTTTAAGACAAATACACAGTTAGACAACCCGAAAACATGCAGTAATGCCTCCGGCGACTCGCTATTACAGAGGCATTAAAATGTTAAGTGTAGTAGACTGGATTTTATTGGTGTTACATTGGACATCTTGTATTGGTACACAAAAAATATATTTGGTTTCACATTTTAGATGGCATAAGCAGAGACATCAACTCAGGAAATGGATTTCTGCAGAAAATTAAGCCTTGTATGTGTGTATATATGGGACATGAGGGCCTTGTCTGCGTGCCCAAGAGAAGATTCCACAGAGTTCAAGCTGAGCAGGCTGCAGCAGGTTTGGAGGAATCCTCCTCTGAAGAGGAAACATGGCGAGGTTCTTCTCCACTGATGAAGAAATGTGAGTGCTGTGATTAGGTCAAATCTGCTAAAATGCTACTGTGGCTCCTGGGCCCTGCTATTAGCTTGGTGTATGGTAGCTGTTAGCTTTAGCATATTTATTTTTTAGGGGCCTGTCTGACGTTTATGTTTTAAAAAAAAAATCAGAGGGTGATCAGATGTTTCACAATGCAATCTGATAAGGTCTTATGAGAAAAATTCTTAACATTAAAGAAGAAATGAACAGCACCTGCCTCATTCATTGTAGTATTAATGTGTTTGAATAAGTCAGTCTGCCGATTACCAGCTACTGATTTAAAGTGAAACATCTATTGCTATCCTCTGTGTTCATTTCTTTAATGTTAAGAATTTTTCTCATAAGACCTTATCAGATTGCATTGTGAAACATCTGGGTCACCTACTTTTAGTGTTAACAAGAGGGTGAACTTACTTATGACTGGATGTATTTAGCACTGATACACAAGCTTGATGTTACACATCTTAAACAATATGATATGGTTGCCACTTAGACAACAAGACCTGTGTGCTTTGCTGTTACTATTACTGACTGAACCTCAGATAAAGTTATTTTCTGACTTCCGTTACTGAGTTACTCTCTACAGAATGTAACGTGCCCATTCTACTTCAAATCCATTGGATCATTGTGTGTTTATGTTGCTTAAAGCAGAGCATTCACTGCTTTAATGTAATCAACATCTTATCTGCCAATATCATGGTGTATGACTGCAAGGAAATACCAATATGTTATGATCAATGTCATTTATTGTGCACAAACATTACATTAAGGCATCTGCTGAAAATTATATGATCAACAATTCTCAGACGGCAGCTCTGGACAAAGTTCTGTGACTCCAGGTCTGCCCGGATGGTGTGATGGAGACCGGGGGTTAGCATCAGGAGTGGAGGCTGCAGGAGGGACCGTGGAGCTGAGGCAGCTTCTCTTGAGAAGATCTGAAGGACACAAAGAAACCATAGTGTTAAATTATGAAGATGGTTCCCTCTGATTTTTTTTTTAAAACATAAACGTCAGACAGGCCCCTAAAAAATAAATATGCTAAAGCTAACAGCTACCATACACCAAGCTAATAGCAGGGCCCAGGAGCCACAGTAGCATTTTAGCAGATTTGACCTAATCACAGCACTCACATTTCTTCATCAGTGGAGAAGAACCTCGCCATGTTTCCTCTTCAGAGGAGGATTCCTCCAAACCTGCTGCAGCCTGCTCAGCTTGAACTCTGTGGAATCTTCTCTTGGGCACGCAGACAAGGCCCTCATGTCCCATATATACACACATACAAGGCTTAATTTTCTGCAGAAATCCATTTCCTGAGTTGATGTCTCTGCTTATGCCATCTAAAATGTGAAACCAAATATATTTTTTGTGTACCAATACAAGATGTCCAATGTAACACCAATAAAATCCAGTCTACTACACTTAACATTTTAATGCCTCTGTAATAGCGAGTCGCCGGAGGCATTACTGCATGTTTTCGGGTTGTCTAACTGTGTATTTGTCTTAAAGTCAAAAGGTCAAGGCCACACTGACCTCATGTTATGGTTTCAGTTGTCAAGAGGTTACAGTGACATTTATATGAGAGAAAATATGTAGAAATATGTAGACGGACACTGCACTGGTTAGCGGAGTCATACAACGCAGTGCGGTAATTCTAGTGTTTTTTTTTTGTAAATTGTTTGTTTCTTGTGAAGAGGAGTATAACATGAATTCATACCAATATCAGTTTACAATCAAACCTTTTTGTGTTGACCTTGTGTAAACAGAGTCAAAGGACATTGTACAACAATGACACACATTTTTCCACAGTACCTGTCGTTCACTACTGAACTTCTGACACACATTACTGGACTGTGTATTCCTGTAGAGTGGTGATGTTCTCAACATTCTTTGCACAGTCTGTCAAAACAAAATTAGAGTTACAAATATTAATGCCCAACAACCCATTGCAGATACAGTTGGTATTTGCACACCACATCGGATCAAAACAAAACTGCAGTCTGTGAAACAAGCAGTTTTGGTAGATATAAGGGAAATGCTAATATTTCTGCATGAAACATATTCAGTCCCTTAAGCAAAATAATAATGATGGCAGGCCGCAACCTCAATGCCTTCGTCTACTTTGCTTAAAGACTAGTTTGCGGAGTCTTGGGCTGCCGCCCACTGACCGATACATGATCGCTCTTTTCTGAAACTAATGAAGGCAAATTCACACATGTAGACAGAAATAAACAGTATAAATGAAAAGGTGTAAATATTGCTAACATAATGTCTGATGGGGGTCATCATTATACATAACAGAGGAAAACTTTGCACAAGCATTCCTTAAATTTACTTGCCTTCCTGTGGAAAAAGTTGTTTTCCCAGTTGAACAACCACAGCAGGGAAGCATGATTGATCAAAACTCTTTCAGTGTGATATTAACTTGTATTTCAGCCAGCGTACTTTGGGGATTTAATAAAAATGTATATTTGGCACATTATATAAAATGGTGTTTCTGGTATGCAACTTAAAAGTACCTCTTTAATGGTAGGATAATTTCTCTCCCTCATCTTCCTCGTGGTACGTGGATGAGAGTAGTGGGCTCAACCCGGCTCCTCTTTCTCTCCAGGCTGCCCTTCTTGCTCTTCATCATACTCCTGTAGCTTCACTTGGATCCTCCTTGATTAAAAAACAGAACATAGGAATTGTTTTATAAAATGAATCGCAACTCCATAACATGAAAACATTATTGTCATATTACATTCTATACATTAAACCAAATTGATCTGTTATTGTGAAGTATTGGTAGAGAAATACGCTCCTTATTAATCTAAAGCATTCATAAATCAAATTCATGTTTATATTTATATTGTAGCGTCCCTCAATGATGAGCTAAGCATCTTGAACTGGTTTGAATAACCATGTTTTCACCTCCCAGGTAATCACATGCTACCGTGGGCTGAAGCATGTGGCTAACAATGGCATATTAGCTGAAGAAAAGCATCCATTGTGGGTATCGACGGACTCCACATCCGCTGTCTCAGCACTCGGACTGTGAACCTAGATCGTAACGATCTTTAAAAACAATAAACTACTTACCTGACAGAAGGAAGACGACATCGTGGTCTCCCAAATGCTCCGTGTGTATGACGCAGCTTCTAGTTAAAGGGAGCGGATGTTGACAGCCACACGTTATTTCCGGTGGCGGACTCGGTCCGGTGGCGGACTCGGTCCGCCTCTGAACAGACTCGCAAGATCCTTCGCATTAGAGGTGTAATCTAGCCTCAAATATTAATATTATTTAACATGAATAACATTCACGAGCACTGAACGACACCACGCAGGGACGGTGATTTAAACAGCACGCTACGACGTGGTTCTCGGCATGGCAGCGTCCATAGCAACCATCATAGCAACGAAAAAAAAATTCGTGATAACTATTAAAATATATATCATAAGCACGAACTGGCTGAAGACTGTGGAAGCAAAGACCACATTTCTCGCTAGAAATGGTGTCAGAATGTATTTTTATGCCCAGACTAAGTTACAAAATCATATTTTTATCTGAAAAAACAAGGACTGTCCGCCATGTTTTCCTTTCCGTAGACGGGAACTCGGGAGTCACGTGACGTGAAAACACGTCAATGCAAAACAATGGGCGGACCAAACGTTTCCATCTCACAATCTGATAGGCCAGATTGTGAGATGGAAACGTTTGTCCAAGTGGACCAACGTTCCCACTGAACGTTTCCTGATGAGACTGGGTTGCTGTATCAGGGCTTTTTATTGCCTTTAATGAAGAGAGGGAGGATCTCTCTCTCTCTCTCTCTCTCTCTCTCTCTCTCTCTCTCTCTCTTTCTCTAGTTACACTGCTATCTTGCACTTCGAATGGGATAGACAACCACACGCACACACACACGAATAAGTAAAAGTAAAGGAGTGCCAATAATAATCAAAGACAGTTTTTTGTGTATTTGTCTTTTTCCTTTGTTCCCTCAGGTTTTTTTCTGCATTGTCTTGATAATGTGTCTGTGTCTGTAAGGGAGAGAGACTGGAGGAGAAGCGCTCAGCCGAGAGATTCTGACAGAGAGAGAGAGAGAGAGAGAGAGAGAGAGAGAGAGAGAGAGGAAGTCATGACTGTATCATTAGGCATCAGAAACTCGACACCGTCTAAATGACCCATTTGTCAACAGATCAAAGCCGCTCCCTTCATTACTGACGACTTGTCGGCTTCTTAAGGAGATCTTATCAGTGAGCGCGGCTCCCCTCTGCCAGGCGAAGCTGAATCAAATGAGAAATGATTGTGCCACTGGGTCCACGGGGAGAACAGAAGAGGAGATGGAGGGAATGAATAACACAGTCGCTCTACTACTGCAGTCACCGGGGTGCGGAGGAGTTTAACTATCACTTAAAAATTCATGTTAACTAACGCTAACAAAGTATCCAGCTACTGCTCCTCAGATATGTGACCACACTGCATGTTGTAGAAACACGACGGCATTATTTAAAGATACAATGAAATATTTAAATGAAATGAATACAAAGTTTGGATAGAGCGATCTATACTGCCAGCCTACAGGGCAACATTAGTATTATATATGTATAAATACGTGAGAAGCTATATACATTTTTTCAACTCTAAAGAAAAAGATGACATCTAATCCATAACATAAATGGGGTCAAACCTAATAGTAGAACTATTAGAAACACCTTCACATACAATATATAACAAGTGATACCTGTAAAATACAGATAAAGTCCGACTAATATATCCAGGAATATGTTTGACTGCTTTAGAACCAGTCCTGTTTTTACTGATATTCTGGTTCCACAAACCAAACGAGGAGACTATTTTTATTAATGATTGATAAGGAGGTAAAATTGTACCAGTCAGATGATGATCTCAGACATTGAGTGACCAATTACATTTGAAATGTCCCGTCCATCCATCCCTCATGTTCACAAGCGGCCCACATGATTGACAACACAGTTTTCTCTGTGTCAGCTCTGTGTCATTCAAATCCGACCAGTCAGCCAAACCTGAACTGCCATTTTGAAGATTTCTCTCAAATGCCTCGAGCGTCTCCTGAAACGCTTCCTGGACCTTAATCCATCACAGTTACAATAACAGAGATTGGACCGGGAGTGACCTACTGGACTTTCGTTGCTGTGACAGTAATACACACACAGTTACACAAACAGTTGTTCAAGATGAGATTGTGCATTTAAATGAAAAACTCCCTTTTCAAGGATCAAGAACCTTTGTCATCACACAGTTATTAATATGCGGTTTCTTTTCTGTATTGTCGACACATTCATTCACACCAACCTTCTCCTGAGCTCTTCACACTATCTCCCACACTACCACTCTTAGAGGTCACTTAACAATAAAACTTGACTATGGATTGTAACAAGGAGCTCCCACAGATGACCTTTGTGGTTGTGTTATAGAATCTCTTGAAATAAATGGATGAGAAATGTACTTTACACGTTATATACTGGTCTATTCTCTACTTTTATATTCACCACATTTAATGCTTTATTAAAACACATCTTAATCAACAGCTTTCCAAACATGCATCCAGCGGTGGCAATAGTTTATCATGGGAAACACTGATTTATAAAGCGATTTACATATACTGTCAATTACTGTTACAGCTTCATTTTATGAAGAGACGATGGGAGTAAAGACTAAACCTGAAGCACCAAAGCCACAAGTACAAGCACAGCTAACTGGGGATCATCTTATAACTGGATCACACCGGCCACATGTTGACATGGAGACTCATGATATCCATAAGTGCAGATAAGATCCATTCATACAGATGTTGTTTGGATTCACATCTTCATCCGGGCTAAAACGGAGCCAGGTCAGATTTATATTCATATTCAGTAAAAAGCCCAAACAAAGGCGACATGCACTGGATTTGTTTCTGACATTCGATCTGTGTTGAATAGAATTTAAAACGTGCATGGCTTTGTTTATAGAGAACAGATTTAAAACTCACGACCTGCATTTTTGTTTTTATTCAATTTTCCTCAAACGCATGACACAAGACAGAGGACGTATCAGATGTGGCTCTGGTGAGGCTCCAGCGTGGAGACAAAGTGGCCACATGTTTGTGTTTGTGCCAGAGAATGGTGCAAAAACAAACCACAGCAAAGCCTTACAAAATATTGTTGAATAGTGTTTCTTGAAATCACTTTGCATCGAGCTGAATAAAACCTTCCATTTCAAAACACATGGAAATGGAAGGTGGCCTTTCAACTTGAATTGTCATGCAGCTCTGTGCATTATATCTTCCAGACAGCTTGAAATGATTGGCCGGCTTCCATTTCTTTTCTTGTGAACGGTTTTGAAAAATAAGGAAAAAACTAAATCTAAATGAATAACACACTACAAGAGATGACCCGTGTTCTCAGCAGTTGTATACACTTGTATACGAATACAATGGGGGGACAAAAGCAAAATGTAGCCACAATAAAAATGTAAAACACTATCTTGACATGGAGCAAAACGGAAATCAGCTGCTTTGAGTTGGTGTATTTCCAGAAAAATGCTTGAGATTGAAAAAGAAAATGACTATCTGGTTTAACATGTTGCACACAAACACGAAAGGAAACAAACCCGCAGACACAAAGACACAGAACTGACTCGTGACTGAGCCAATTAGCGGTGCAGTGGAGCTGGGATGTGTTTCAGAGAAGGACACCGGTTCAGGGAGCGGGACGGCAGAAACAGTCTGTCGCTTTCAGACGGCAAAGTCGGAGCAAACGCAGTTTATAGCCCCAAAATACACAGGGATATAAACTCCAAACACAAACACCGACAGGAACAAACAGAGATAGCTTGTGTTCCCGGAGCTGTGCGGTAAAGCCTAACAGGCAGACAGGAAATGCAGGTACACGGCCAGCAGGTCACAAACAAACTCTGAAGAGAAAAGCCTCCTCTACAAGAGCGAGGTCCTTGGACGCCCTCGTGTATCACACGCACCGACCATCTGTCAAACGCTCTCTGTTCTACACACAGAGATGAAAAGACACCTTGTGTTTTGTTGCGAGTCAGCAAGGTGTTTGCATTAAGAGCTTTCATGGCCTTTATTTTAAATCAAAGAATTCTGCTCAGGCTTTGATGTTGCGCGTTGTAACCTTTCAAAAAGCACAAAAGGATTGATGTCGACAACCTCAGTCTCACAATAAGTTATTCCTTTCAAAAAGCCCTCTCGTTCAGTTAAACGCAAAACATAAATTGTGTAACATATTGTATTAATAAGCTGGCGAGGATTGCACAGCCGGCCTGAACAGATGTACCTGTGGCTCTGTAACAATCGGCTGCAATGTTGTTTTCGTGAGAGAACACGGAGCATCCAACCTAATGAAAGACATTCTATCAATATTCATGGCCTCCTCAAGTTCACAACTTCATGTCATCATCAGGTAAAAGTGTGATAGGGTGAAAATGTGTTGTTTCGAGAGGTTTCAACACCAGCATTGGAAATGCCTGGGAAACTGTCAAAAACACTATTTTTTTGCATCAGCGAGAACAAAAAAATAAATGTTTGTGATTAGAAATGATTACATTCACCCACTAGATTCAAATCTGCAATCTAGTTTTTCAGGTAATCACTTCTTCTTTGCCGCTCCAAAACAGCAGTTGTGCTGTACAGCCAAGGACAAGTACTGTTTTTAGAGCGGCAAAGGGGAAGTGATTTCTGGTAGTGTGGCATTAGCCACAGCTACTTACACAGTGGCTGCACTTTAACAGCTATTTACAAAAAGTAATGGTTGTGTTTTCCTAAATGTATTTTACAGTTGACTGTTCACCCTGAGCCAGGACATAGAACAACGACAGTCATCATCACTTCAATACAGAGCTGGTACATAAAGCCGTTAAATGTGTTATATAAGTTGTTATGTCTTTAATGTTATATCAGTACTCTGCTGATACAGAAAGTCCAGGCATCAGAATCTGTATTTTGTGTTAAGGAGGGCTACGTGCTAAACCAAGGAGGTGAGCATGGTCAAGATTTAACCTTCTAAACATCAGCATTCTGTGAGCGTGTTATCATGCTGAGGTCAGGCTTTATATCTACACACCCTCAGGGCTGGTTATATGGCTGCACACCCTTAGTCTCGTTAGGGTCATATTTGGGCCAAATCTTCTTTTTCCCTTCATATTGATTTGCAAACAGAATCATGCTCTCATCTCTCTTCCACTTTGTAGTTCTGCTCATCATCAGATGGTCAAACCTCAACCACTGCTGCTCACCTCACTCCCCCATTGGGTTTGAATAAAGGCAAACTCAAGATGAAGTTGTTTTGAGGTAACTTTTGTCTGATAAATAAAAAGAATAATACATGTTATTGAAATAGCGCTTTTCATACATAAAATAAAGTTTAAAGTTCTTTGCAATAAAATCAATGACATGAAATAAGATAATAATAAGAAAGACTTAGGATAAAAGCAATAAAACAAAAAAAGGAATGAAAAGTAAAAAAGATAGAATCCATTAAAAGAAGAACGAAGAAATAGGTTTTGAGTTGTTTCTTAAACCCAACAACAGAAGTAGCTTGTCTGATGTGTACCTCAGGGAACGGCTAAGAACAAACTCCGATAAACAATCGGAAATGAACGAGGGTGCTCTACCATAACTTGGAGAAATAATGATTTTTATTGTGGCTCATAAATGCTGCAACATCATCAAATCACTATTGTATGATTGCAAAAAAAATGAATAAATACAACTTACTACCAAACCTGTTTTGACCTTAATGAAATCTTACACAAATAGTCACACCCTATCCCCTGGCTCGCCATTTCCAGTGTTACCGAAGGGACCGAGA
Source organism: Limanda limanda (assembly GCF_963576545.1). NCBI lineage: Eukaryota > Metazoa > Chordata > Actinopteri > Pleuronectiformes > Pleuronectidae > Limanda > Limanda limanda. The sequence goes on along the minus strand of NC_083642.1, from coordinate 8,720,276 downwards.
GGACGAAAGGGCAAAAAGATAAATCTTCCAGTTTCCTCCAGCTTGTGCGAGTGAGCGAGAGAATAAAAAGGGAGAGATGGTGCGTTTTATGTGTCTCCGTGTTATCTTACTGGAAGCTGGAAGTTATGCAGGTGCAGATTATTAAAACAGATCTTTCTCCACATTAGGGAAAATAACGCGGAGTAATGGAAGTTAAGCAGTGAATGACTTTTCCAATTATTGCACTGTGAAAGGACTCTGGTCTTCAATAGTGCCGGCTTATGGCAAATTAGAGGAGCCCTTCTCCCCAGAGGTAACAATGGAGTGACTCGCCCTCCGCACACTCCCGTCTTCCAGGCAGAGAGAATGAAAATAAGGCAGCCATTGTGGCGGCAGACAATGAGCGGACACACCCCCCCTAAGCTTTGCTTTAGCGGGGTTAAGGTGTTAGGGCTGCCATCTTACTCTCACTCCTCTCTCTCTCTCTCTCTTTCCGTGAGGAGATTGATTAAATTGTGAAATCGGCAGTGTGATGGATGCATGAATGACTTCTCCAGTTGCTCCCTGTTGGCTTTGACAAGGACAATATCAAGGACCCCCCCACTCCCCCGTTTCTGCCCCCTTTCCTCCCTCTTCCCTTCATCCCCAGGAAACCCAATCTGGGTAATTAGAGTGTGGAGTGTTGGAGAGAGAGAGAGAGAAAGAGAGAGAGAGGGGGGACAGTGACATGAAATATGCTGCTAGAGCATTTTTCCCAGCCATTTACTCGCCCAGCCAAACTCCATATATATATACACACGCACACAATTCTGCTTCGTCCACTTTTCACACACCACTATCACCCTCCTCTTCCAAACCCCCCCTTCACTTTTTCTTCTTCTTCTTCTTCTCTTTTTCTACATCTATCAGGCTGCGGTGGAGATGAGAAATGCGGACTAGAGAGAAAATGAAGGGGAGAAAAAGAGAGAGGAGAGTGAGAGCTAGGAGGGAGAAACTGTGAATTGACTGCATCAGCAGAACTCCGTAGCCTTTTGGCCGGAGAACTGGAAACAGGAAGTGTGGAGAAGTTGCCTGAAGTTTGACATCCGTCTGGCAGGATGGATCTACAGTATAAAAAAAAAAAAAAAAAAAAAAAGGATTCCAAAGCTTTTCCCCCCTTGACCAGAGATAAGACCTTTGTGGGATCCTGTGCCGTAAATTGTCTTTTTTTCATCGTTGTCAGAGAAACATCCACTTACGTCATTGCACACACACACACCGGACACACACACACACACACACACCCACACACACACACACACACACACACACAAAAACATATGCAGTGGACACAGCTGGAGGGTTGTCTGGACGGGAGAAGCATGCAGTACACTCATCCCAGCCTACAGGGACAAACACTCTGGGGGTATCACGAGGTAAACAGATGTCTAAGGACCCGGATGTGAGTGCAGAGGCGACGGAGGAAAGGTGTTGCTGGTGGAAGGGAGGGGGTGGGGGGGTGGGGGGTGCATTGAGCACGTTTGATGTCGACTGGAAGCCTGACAAAATGGGCCGCTCCCTGCCAAGCCTGCCCCCTGCCAAGCACAGGCAGAAACTGAAGAGGGGCTGGACCTTGCCATGCCGCTGCTGGGTGTTTTGAAAAAGTTGCACACGCACACCAGCACAAAGACACAATCGCTCATGTACATACACACACACACACACACACACAAACGCACAATCCCAGTGCAGCCCTCTAAGTGTGTGTCAGAATGTTTCCCAGGATGTTCTGGCTCCCACTAACCAAGCGAGGGATTCAGCTTGGCAAACTCCACCTCAGCAAGAGTCCAGCTGTCATCTTGACAAATGAACCTTGGATGAGTGAGGAGGTGTGTGTATGTGTGTGCGTGTGTGTGTGTGTGTTTGTTTGTGCAGCCCAGCCGTGCATGTGTCTGTGGATTCAAGCCGATGTATTTTCTGCTGGAGCGTAAGCATATGTGTCATAAGAACGACATGCAGATGTCTGGTGTACATGTGGTTTCTGGCTTTTGAGAAGCAGCCGACATGAGCCCTGTTGATTGATTGATACAGATCAGGAAATTGATCAGAACCAGCCGTGGTCAGTTTCTCATCCAGGAACTCATCAGGAAAAAAAAAATGGCCGGAAATCTGGATCTGCCGCAGCCTCCCCGGCCACTTGGCTTTTTTATTTTTTAAATAACACAGACTACACAGTGACCAGTACAAATCACCCTATATAAAGAAGCGTTTTGCACAGCCTCAGATGAACCATAAAATCCCCCCCCCCCCCCCTGCATGCCGCGATGCCAGGTGCTGTGCAACGAGCTATGCATCATTCTGGTTTTATTAACAATGTGGGATGTTATAGCTTTTATGGAGCGTTTGGAGGAAATGTTCCTTTCTCCTGAAAATGAAGAGCAAATAAAAATGTGTAAAGCACCATCGGGGAAAAAATTGGCCCGAAATAGTTTACTCCACTCACGACTGGGAAGCGAATGAGGAAGCCACAAAACTAAAAGACAAGTTATAAAAACATAGGCAACTTTTTATTTCGGGTGCTAAAGTGTTTACCTTCAGGATAAACGCGTGATGCACTGTACGGCTGCTTGTAGCAGATCTTTATGTGTTTGTGCTCCTGCATGTCTCTGGCTATGTATGAGCTCAGGGGACGTTTACCACTATACAAAAACACCATCAGCCCATGACAGTATCCATTATGCTCGCATGAAAAGATTCCAACTGGGGCCTTTCATCGTAAATGACAAAGTAAATAGGATCTGAAGTGTTCTGTTGCAAGCCTGGATTTTGATTTCCCCCCCTCAAGTTTTACCTCCAGGAAGGAAAGAACCAAAGAGAGGAAAATGGAGAAAAATACAAGAACATTATGTGAGATTAGAATTTACCTCACATGACTTGCTTCAACTCAATCTCATGTTCAAGGACTCCCCCCCACCCCCCTCTCGCAATGGCTCTTTTCTCCCATTTCCTCTATAAGCTGTTTATTTTATTTTTTTATACTTTATTTTTAAAGAAACAAAGATAGAATGAAACATACATACATACAACGAACAGAAAAAAAAAAAAAAAAAAAAAGATTGGTCACCTATACATTAATACTGATGGTACACTGATGGAGATAAATGTCAATTCACACAGTAACAGATCAGCGATGATCCTGTGAGGTCACAAACACAATCCATTTTTCCCAATACTGCAAATATTTGTCAAATCGTAGATTCAGCGAAAAAAACATTCTCTCCATATTTTGAATATCAGTTACAATATCTATCCAGTCAGTCTCTGTTGGGGGTTCGGCCTGTAGCCATTTTTGGTGTTACAGCTTTCTTTCTAAACGCTGTTTATCTATGTTGAATTTGTTATTTTGTCTCTCGACCAG